>NC_092249.1:9522019-9532019 GCF_036320965.1 Panulirus ornatus
AGAGAGAGAGAGAGAGAGAGAGAGAGAGAGAGAGAGAGAGAGAGAGAGAGAGAGAGAGAGAGAGAGAGAGAGAGAAACCCTGCCACATTCTAATAGATTGTCCAGAGACGTGAATAGAAATGAATATTCTTCTCCATCGAAAGGAACTAGGGATAAGGTCTCCAGTCGACCCCACCATACGTCCAATAGGAGACCAAGACCTTCGTCCAATAGGAGGCCAAGTCCACTGTTCAACAGGAAGACAAGACCGTCGTCCAACAAGAAGCCAAAACCGTCGTCCAATAGGAATCCAAGACCACAGTCCAACAGGAGGCGAAGATCTTCGTCCAGTAGGAGATCAAGACCTTCGTCCAATCTGAGGCCAAAACCAGTGTCCAGCAGGAGGCCAAGACGTGTCCAACAGGCCAAAATCGTCGTCTAATAGGAGGCCCAGATCTTCATCGAACAAAGACTGAGATCTCCGACGAACAGAAGGCCCTAAGAAGCCGCTCCACACACTTCAACCTTCTGACCTTCAGGAAATAACAGAAGTGATGGCTGAAACAGGTGGTTAAGGAGGTCGTGCTTCTAGTCTTGACCCTTGCGAACACCTTACCTTCCCTTATCCTTATCAACCTCCTTCACTCCATATGTTCACTTGGCTTCACCACGTTACATTGTTCCCTCCTTTATTTACCGTCTCTTTGATTCTCTTTATCTTCCTCCCTCACCTCGTCTCCTCCACCCTAAGTCTCATTACATTCCCTTTTCTCTCTCTCTCTCTCTCTCTCTCTCTCTCTCTCTCTCTCTCTCTCTCTCTCTCTCTCTCTCTCTCTCTCTCTCTCTCTTACGATGGCACAGGTGGAAACGAATAAGATTTTTTTTCTGGGGTCCCCGAGACCTGAAAACTTTCCTTCTCTTCTCTGAAATCTATACTGTGTTCCCCTCCCTTCCCTGCACCACGGAAAACTCTCCATCTGAGAGTTTTATAAAATCTCGAACTATCAGACCATCAAGTTCTACAACACACACACACACACACACACACACACACACACACACACACACCAGCCAACGCCCCCGTGGGTAGCTGGGTTCTCCAGCGGGGTACACCCATCCCCCCTTTTCTTACCCCTCAGCTTCGCGCGCCACAAATAAAATTTAAAAGTCGAATGGTTCGGGATTTCTTTAAGATTTGCGATGAAGCAGTAGAGACGGATCGAACCTTTTCAATGCAAGAGGCGGCCTCCACTGAAGGGTTGAGTGGATGAAAGAAACGCTTCCGGCAATCAAAGAAAAGATAGGAACTTTGACGGCCTCCTGTGTGTCCCGCACCGCCATCTTGATGTGATGGGAGGTTAACGAAGGTTGGGAGGAGGTCAACGAAGACGGAGATAAGGAGGCCATTCACAAAGATGGGAAAGAGATTAAGGGATATGGGAGGTGATGAACGGCGATGGAGAAGAGATTAACGAAGATGGGAATGTGACTTAAGGAGTTAGAGAGTAGGTTAACGAACGTAGGGAGGAGATCAATGATGGTAGCATGGAGATTGTACGGATTAACAAAGTTTGGGAGATGATTAAAGAAGGTGGGTAAGGTAGAACGGAGATGGGGCTGATATAGAAGACGGGGAGAGGAAGATAGGGACTGATATAGAAGCTGGGAGAGGAAGATTGGGACTGACAGAGAAGCTACGAAAAGGAAAATAAAGGCTGATATAAAAACAGCAAAAAAAGAATGACAAAACACAGTGACTGAAATATACAGAGGAGAATGGCAAACTCAGAGTGAAGGTGTGTTGGTGAAGATGAAGGGTAAATGAGGAAAAGAAAGTGAGATGAACCTGAGAAGGGAAGATAAGTGAGAGAGAAAGTTTAAGTCATTAGGACAGAATGAGGAAGAAAATGAGGCATGAACGCAACATATGATTTAAACATACTTCAGCTACCATTCGGATGTTTCGTAAAAGAAAATTTGATCCAGAAATATCCTACCTACTGTAATTTAAACGTAATGATTTTAAATCATATTGATTTAGGGCTTTTGAGAATATATGTAGATATATGCATCTAGTTGGCCTGCATCGTACGTCACGCCTTGACGCTGGCGCGGGGCTGCTGTCAGTCCCCGTGCCGAGAGTGTCGTACGGTCCTCACGGCATAATACCTGTGTCCTTTTGTTTTCACGACATTATTTCAACTGAAAGTTTAATTACGTATTTTTTGCTCCATTACCTTTGCGATGTAACTTTCTTATTCAAAATGATATTAAGAGATGAATGCTAATAAGATAAAGAAAATGAGCCATTGTGCATGAGATATGAAAGGAAGTATATAAGAGTACATGAGAGGGACAGATAACGGAAAGGCCTGATGATTAACAACAAATATATCTGCGGGAGGACAGTGATAGTATTGGAAATTCGTAATCTACGTAGAAACAGGATAGTAAAGCAACTGGCTGCATTTCATCCACCATTCTCTCCGGCACATAAACAGGGAATGTTATAACTATCAGGGAACGCCGTAAAGTATAAACAAATATACTGACATGGGAATCTTATTGGAAAGTGTATATGTGCAGTACATTCTGTTCCAATGTCGTTGGCCAAATAATCAAGAAGGGTTTCTCAAATATCAGTGGGTAAAAGACATTGAAATTCGCGCGTATCATATTTGTCCCCCTAAACAGGATTATCTGCTGATAGTTTGTATCACTGAATAAGCTATGTAACCTTGACTTAAATGTACTGATAGCCATCGCCTTGATGAGACAGGATTAGTTTATTTCTGCAGTCTGTGCTTTTACAGCTGAAAGACAGGTAATTTGGAATGATGAGATAAAGCCGATGGTACAGAGTAAGGAAAAGTATTGGAAGAGAGAAGCAAAGATGATCTGTAAGATGGCACACAGTAAATACTATGTGTGAGGGTAGGATGAAATCGCTGACGGAAAATGGAGCGAAAGAAGAAATAATACAACGAGAAAATACGAATGGGGGAAAAAACGACTGAAGTATGGGAACCAAAGCGGAACAGGGAACAAGAGATTAATATATAGGTAGCAGGCAAGGAAGGGGAGTCTTAAGGGGAAACATGATAAAAGATAGGTATATCAGTGAGACAGTATCGCAACCCTTATGGCAGAAAAGTGAAATGGGATAAAAGACAGTGAAATACAAGGGAAAAACGAATTATCTTTTGGGAGGGATGGAACAGAACAAAGATAAGAACAGACAAAAAGATGATATGAATGCTGGGGATTTCACCGTCAAGAAAGTGAAGAAATGAAAAAAAGAGAAGGCATTATTGTGTTATTCAGGCCACTGAATGTTGAGATAAGTGAGGAATGGCGATGAGAGAAACCAAAGTGGAAAACATCCACTTAGAGACCAGTTTCTATAGGGAAAAAGATAGATACCAGTTTGTATACGAACTTTAGTGATCAGGATAACGGTTAGCGTTGCTGACCGTGACCCATTCACAGGCCGCCCTGGGTCAAGCGTATAGCGTCACCCGGTCCACAGTCAACCCAGCTGTTCGTCCTCCTCCCCAAGGAGTTGATCGATGAAATGGGTACCTGGCGACGAGAGAGAGAGAGAGAGAGAGAGAGAGAGAGAGAGAGAGAGAGCTAGCACCAAACCAGCGAAGAAACGGGTTTCAGAAGAAAGAGATGATGAACAGGAGGAAGTTAAAAGATAGGACAGAATAAGACCAAGCACATGAGGGAAAAGATGATATGTGGAGATGGAAGAAGGAAGAGGGGTCCTCGGGGCAAATGATGTTGGAGGTCAGACAAAGATGAAAATATAATAACTGACGAAGCACGATTAGAATCTGGTAGTTAGAGAGAGAGAGAGAGAGAGAGAGAGAGAGAGAGAGAGAGAGAGAGAGAGAGAGAGAGAGAGAGAGAGAGAGAGAGAGAGAGAGAGAGAGAGACGGAAAAATACTCTCAGAAGAGAGAGTGTAAAAGAAGGTGAGACTACAAGATATATAGTTCAGGGAAGTCAGCTTTAAAGTTATAATTAGAAATAAATTTGATAAGGAATGAGCAAGACCTAAGATTTCTTGCTCGATAATTAAAGCAAACCCAAGAGGAATGGCTTATAATCACTAAAAATAATGTATAGATAAATAAAAAAGAAGACAATATAAAAGAAAACGAAAGAGAATTAGTTGGGAAAAATGGGCTAGACAATTATATAGATGGCAGAAAAATTAGGCTTTTTGGACTCTACTGTGGAGGAAAAAAGAGACTGACACATCAGTATGAGGCTCAAAAAAAAGGAGATAATTAGAAACACGACGAAAGAGTGAGAATAAAGGAAGAGAAAGAACACAGTGGAAAGGGAGACTTGATAATTAAGAAGGATCAGAGAGGTATTAAGAAGTACGGTGGATGGGGGAAGATTAACAGAAAAATGAGGGACAGTGGTAAAGAGGAGTGTGATAAGGGAATGTGCTCGAGATCTCATGAAAAGTACGTGGCAGAAAGCTCAGACTCGAGATATTCCTTAAGATTAGAAAGTTCAGAATCAAAACTACTGCTCGAGTTTGGAAAGCTCAGAAAGAAAATGTGCCACGAGTTGATGGCATGTGGGAAAGCCAGATAACAAGAGGACCTGATGGCCTGTGACGTGCTTATCTGCTGGAGGATATGGGATAAGATAGAGAAGCCAGATAACAGAAGACCTGATGGTCTATGACGAGGATATTTGCAGGAAGACATGGAAGTACATGGGTAACAAAGATAACAGAAGACCCAATGGTCTATGACGAAGCTTACCTCATCTGCTAAAGAAAATGAGGGTATGTGTGTGTGTGTGTGTGTGTGTGTGTGTGCGTGCTTGTGTGTATCATATATCACAAAATATCTTTCAAAACATCCTTTTCTATTTCTCTTAGTTTTGGAAACTTGGTTCCCAGTGAATCTTGCAGACAAATCCAGCATATAATCAAGAAGATGATTATCTATAACTTATGATTTTCGTAAGTGTTAGTCTTAGGTGAAGACCAATATTTCCCGACCATGTAGATCCTCTCTATTGAGTGGCCAGCGCGAGTTTACTCGGTAAGAATCCACTAGTTATGTGTTAGTTCATCAGTGGTTTTGGAACTCGTCAGCCAGTTGTCTTGGGCCATTTTTCACGACCTCCCCTCAGCTCATATCCTCATTGCTCTATAGTGAAGCACATCCGCGACTCTCTGTTGATATCCACTGTCAGTCAGGGTCGTTCTTTGTCTTTCCTCTTCTCTCGCGTGGTAGTGTTGTCCTATACGCACTTGTCATCATTGTCATGTGTTCTCGTCTTCCTGAAATCACGTGGGATTCTTGAGGTATTACGAAGCTCTCTCCACCTTCTTCAGCTCCCTTAGGACCCTAGTACAGTGTTCAGAGGCTCCACCCACCTTCTTTAGCTCCTGCAGGACTCCAGTACAGTGTTCACAGGCTCTATCTACCTTCCTTTGCCCCCAGGACCCCAGTACTGTGTTCACAGGCTCTCCCCACCTTCCTTAGCTCCTCCAGGACCCCAGTACAGTGTTCACAGGCTCTCCCCACCTTCCTTAGCTCCTCCAGGACCCCAGTACAGTGTTCACAGGCTCTCCCCTCCTTCCTTAACTCCTCAAGGACCACAGTACAGAGTTCACAGGCTCTCCCCACTTCCCTTAGCTTCCCCAGGACCCCAACTCAGAGTTTACAGGATCCAACAACCTTCGTTGGCGCCCCCGGGACCCTAGCTCAGTATTCACAGGATCCAACACCCTTAGCTTGTGTGGAATTGTGTTTCTCCTAAGTTAATCTGATTTTCTTCCTTTTATCTTGTTTGTTGATTTCTGCTTCGGAGATGTATGGAGAGTTATTTTAATTAATCTCTCTCTCTCTCTCTCTCTCTCTCTCTCTCTCTCTCTCTCTCTCTCTCTCTCTCTCTCTCTCTCTCTCTCTCTCTCTCTCTCTCTCTCTCTCTCTCTCTCTCTCTCTCTCATTTTCCCATCTTTCTCAGCAGCTTCCTCTCCCCATCTCTCTTTCATCCAGGCAGCTGTATGCTACCCACGCCAACATCCACGTTAGATAAACCCACCCACGAACATATCCAGGCTCCAGGAGTGACCACACACACACTCACACACACATACGCACCCACCCGCACGCCCACCCTCACACCCACCCACACTTAGACCCACTTTCACACACACCCAACAAGAGGAACCCTGACCATTATCTCCATCATGTCAGACAAATATTCCAATTTCCATATTGGCAGCTCCTACCACAGTTGACCCTCTTCTTCCCCCAGCCCCCCTGCCAATATATGGCCTGGTGGTCTATATACCAGATTATAACCCACGTCAATCGCACTACTCGTCAAATACTTGACCACCTAAAATCAATCCAACACGTCAATTTCCTTCAACCATTCCCACGTATGTCACACCTCCATTCGCATCCTTCCCGACTATTGAGAATGCCATTAACTGCTCTGATTGACCCTATTCGTGTATATACAGGACAATAACCCATTACTCTTTAGTATCCACAGGGACTAATATATGGGCTTTCGTGAGGGGGAGAGGGCATCTTTCGTGAGGCTAATCGATCTCAAAGTGATGTTTCGTATAGAGACTCACTGAATGTACCTATTCTAAGGCAGCGTTGAAGAAAAGATATAACACTTTAGATATCTACAGTTAGATCGTGTTGTTTCTGGGTCAGAATTCATCGAATTAACCTTTGAGGGAGACAGTCCTACCCTTGAGCACGATAGTACTGCCCGTGAATAAGACAGCACGACCCTTGAGCAAGACAGTGTGATCCTTAAGGACGAATGTGCGTCCCCTTGACCAAGACGGAACGTACCTTGACCAAGAAAGTACGACCCTTGAACAAGACGGTACGATCCTTGAGCATGATGACACAACCCTTCAGCTAGACGGTGCGATCCATCAGCAAGGAGAGTCGACTCTTGAATATGACGACCCGGGTTTTGAAAGACAAGAAGATAATGTCAACTACATTAAACAGAAAAGAATTTCAGTTATTTGTGGATCCCTTATCAAATGTTAACATCATTAATCTTGGAATTTAACATCATCAGGGATGTATAGGGTAAACATAAACAGTGTTGTGAATCCTTGAAGATTAACTAGAGGTCATGTATGTATGGCACCCCTAATTACATATGGGGAGTGATGTTCTAATTATCACTGGTAATTAGCACACTCGATGAGTGGCTGATTGGGCTTCCATTCTGGAACAAATGACCTGTAAATGGGAAGGACGTGGAAGGTAATCGAATTATGAGAAAGGGGGGAAATTAAGGTAATCGAGTCTGAAAGGGGAAGGGGATGATTATGAATTAGGAACGAAAGGAGAGAAAGGGATGGAAGTGTAAAACACGGGTAGGTTAAATCAGCAGAGGTCAGTGTCTATAGACACACACACACACACACACACACACACACACACACACACACACACAAAGGAGAGAGAGAGAGAGAGAGAGAGAGAGAGAGAGAGAGAGAGAGAGAGAGAGAGAGAGAGAGAGAGAGAGAGAGAGAGAGAGAGAGAGAGAGAGAGAGAGAGAGAGAGAGAGAGAGATTAAAGAGAATAGATTACGTGGTGACATCAGTTGCCATCTGGTATATGTAACTTTTAAGCTGAGTATATATGAGGTTCTGGAGGATTACCCTTCAACGGAACGCCGTCGAGTCGAAGTGCTATCTTGCCATAAAGTACAGGATAGCATTATAGGATAACCCGTCCAGAGGATAACACAGTACGCCACTTGGGAGTCCGTTGTGTCCTGCAGAGGAACATGAACCTAACATGGGAGGGAATGCAGGAATCCCATCCGGCTTGAGCAGCTTACAGGAACCCTCGGAGCTGCCAAGAGTGTGACAGGAGCCTGTAGATGCCGTCAGGATACGGAGAACCATTGTTGTGTTGGGTCCGTGTATGAGCTGCTGTCTTAGGGATAGAGAGATGACGACCATGGACCCCAGGGTGGCCAGAGTGGAGAACGCTTTTGAGATCCTGTTGGAGGCATAAGGCTCTTTTTTTTTCTGTCTTCTTCAGCTGGATATTGTGGCTTTAGCCTCTTAAAGAGTACAAGACCAAGACACAGAGATGTGTCTTCGGTCTAGCGTGTAGGAATTGAAAGGACGGATCTGTCCACCAGATTCGGCAATTTATCTCTCGATTCTTGCCTCACATGCAAGTCTCCTGCACCAATAATGGCCCAGGGAAAAGTATAAGCTACTTTTTAATTGGTGTATACACAGAGGAATTTCTAGTTTGGCGTCGATAAATGTGGAGGCAGACTTATGGAAGTATTAGTTTGGTTTAACTCAAGATCCAGAGTTACCTAGAGAGAGAGTAATGGTTTAGAAAGAAATCTTGATAACATTTGTGGAACTAATTCTCTCGGTGTTTAAGTCCAAGTCGTCTTTCAGACAACTGTAGAGCACAGAAATTCAATACAGTATTGGAATAAGTTTACAGCGGTTGAAGGGTGACCTTACGTTGGATAATCAGTGATAGGCTCTTTGGGAACTTCTGACAGTGAATCTTAAATATTCAAGACTAAGACTTCAAGGGACGTGGATGTTATACAGTTATTCCTTAAACCTCTGAGGTCTGTCCTTAGAGACGCACACCTCATGGATCAATGTAGCTGCACGCCAAGCCCTCTGCTTTGCTCTCCTCTCCCTACTACATATAAGATTATGTCCACACATAACCTCGTCATGGGCCATCAGGCTGCCTGTTGTCTCTCCTTCCCACATGCTCGCATGCGCTCTGGCAGATAACCTCGTCATAGACCATCATATCCCCTGTTATCTGTCTTGCCCACGTACTTCCATGTACTGTACATGGTTCCGTCTCTGGTCAGCTCTGTGGCTAAGGTTATGGAGCTCTTGTCTTCCACAATACACTGTCTCTTGCCTCGCAGAGAGAGAGAGAGAGAGAGAGAGAGAGAGAGAGAGAGAGAGAGAGAGAGAGAGAGAGAGAGAGAGAGAGAGAGAGAGAGAGAGAGAGAGAGGCCTGAATACACACCATCTCCGAAAGAATTAACTAATATGGCTGTCGTAACAGGACTGGATTTAATTTGTCCATTATTTCGTACTCGTCTCCATATCTGGACTGAGACATGGAGTTGATTCCTTCCCCAGTGGGATTATTTGCTCCTTAGCAAAAGGAACATGACACTAGGTATGAGGGGGTTGAAATGGGGAAATGTTATGAGGCGGTGGAGATGAGGAAATGTAGTGAATATTTCCTGCCTTTTTACCGTTTTATGTTTCCTTGTGAAAGTCTTGAGTCTGAGTTTCATGTAGGGTTACCAAACAGTCAGTGGACGAGATGATGGTTCCCGTCACTGCCCGTACTTGATTCGTGATTTAATGGTTATTGTAACCAACCGATGCTGTATGTACGTGATGGTAGTTGAAGACTAAGGCGGGTGTGATCCAGGCCTGTCCCCATGTGTGGCTTTCGAGTTGTTTAGGAAAGGAACTTGACGTGTTTGCTGATGGAGGTAACCATGAAGTCTTTCGACAACACATGAGACAAGGAAAGCTCAACTGGGTGTGATAGCAGCTTTGTTGGGAGTACTGTGCTGTTGGCGAAAGACAAGACGAAGAGTATGGCTGGTTGAATCGCGTGATTGGCTGAAGACGAAGAGCATAACTGGTCGAATCACCAATCATGGTTGGTGACTGGACCAGATCAGGAGGGCCCTTGTATAATACGGACAGTAGAGGTCTGTTGCAACGTTGCAAGAACCACCGTGGCCTTGATAGAGGCCAAGCTGGTCCTTCCATTATGAGGATCCTGACTGCAGGAGGCGTCAGGGTCGCGTGTGACCCGCTAGGAAATAATCTCCCGTAATTGCTCTTTGTTTGTCGGGCTTTCCGAGGGTGGATTTAATTGGTCCATAGGGGCGGCTTAATCTGTTGACAAGTACCCAGGAGCTCCAGTCGTTTTTTCTGTTTATGGCCAATAATTTGGCTTCGGGATT
>NC_092249.1:9539519-9559519 GCF_036320965.1 Panulirus ornatus
ATGTAGATTAAGTGATCCCCAGTGGAGGTCTCAGCCTCCATACCAAATTATCAGCAACAGGAAGTTTTAGCCTGTAACCATGATCGAGTATACTAAAATGAACACACATCTTGTATCAATTTGTACAGATCTGTGAGCTGATCATAAACAGCGAATTGCTGTTGAAAGATATATATATGTATATATATATATATATATATATATATATGAATAAAGTGCATATGAACGCGCATCTTCATAAAGTATACAAACCTCCAACAGCCAGGATCGAAACCGGGACCCCTGTGCAACAGGCGGGAGCGCTACCGCTAGGCTATGATCACCCCTAACAGGAAAATTAAAAGCGAGAGAGGAGGATTTCCAGCCCCTCGCTCCTTCCTCTTTTATTTGATAAACCAAATGGCGTCTTATCTTCGTCTCTTCGACGTATATCAACTGACTTATATTTCTCTCTTGTGTCTCCCCTGATGATGTGATTATAATACGAAAGTGCACTTAGGAACTTAGAGTGTTTCAATTTCCCCGTGGACTCATAGGAACATCTTGATCAAGCTCAAAATTGTGATCCTTTCCATAATATGTATATATATATATATATATATATATATATATATATATATATATATATATATATATATATATATATATATATATATTTTTGTCGCTGTCTCCCGCGTTTGCGAGGTAGCGCAAGGAAACAGACGAAAGAAATGGCCCAACCCCCCCCCCTCCCGATACACATGTATATACATACGTCCACACACGCAAATATACATACCTACACACCTTTCCATGGTTTACCCTAGACGCTTCCCATGCCTTGATTCAATCCACTGACAGCACGTTAACCCTGGTATACCACATCGCTCCAATTCACTCTATTCCTTGCCGTCCTTTCACCCTCCTGCATGTTCAGGCCCCGATCACACAAAATCTTTTTCACTCCATCTTTCCACCTCCAATTTGGTCTCCCTCTTCTCCTCGGTCCCTCCACCTCCGACACATATATTCTCTTGGTCAATCTTTCCTCACTCATTCTCTCCATGTGCCCGAACCATTTCAAAAATCCCTCTTCTGCTCTCTCAACCACGCTCTTTTTATTTCCACACATCTCTCTTACCCTTACGTTACTTACTCGATCAAACCACCTCACACCACACATTGTCCTCAAACATCTCATTTCCAGCACATCCATCCTCCTGCGCACAACTCTATCCATAGCCCACGCCTCGCAACAATACAACATTGTTGGAACCACTATTCCTTCAAACATACCCATTTTTGCTTTCCGAGATAATGTTCTCGACTTCCACACATTCTTCAAGGCTCCCAGAATTTTCGCCCCCTCCCCCACCCTATGATCCACTTCCGCTTCCATGGTTCCATCCGCTGCCAGATCCACTCCCAGATATCTAAAACACTTCACTTCCTCCAGTTTTTCTCCATTCAAACTTACCTCCCAATTGACTTGACCCTCAACCCTACTGTACCTAATAACCTCGCTCTTATTCACATTTACTCTTAACTTTCTTCTTTCACATACTTTACCAAACTCAGTCACCAGCTTCTACAGTTTCTCACATGAATCAGCCACCAGCGCTGTATCATCAGCGAACAACAACTGACTCACTTCCCAAGCTCTCTCATCCCCAACAGACTTCATACTTGCCCCTCTTTCCAAAACTCTTGCATTCACCTCCCTAACAACCCCATCCATAAACAAATTAAACAACCATGGAGACATCACACACCCCTCCCGCAAACCTA
Source organism: Panulirus ornatus (assembly GCF_036320965.1). Classification (NCBI taxonomy): domain Eukaryota; kingdom Metazoa; phylum Arthropoda; class Malacostraca; order Decapoda; family Palinuridae; genus Panulirus; species Panulirus ornatus. Next base: position 9,541,287 of record NC_092249.1, read on the forward strand.
CATTCACTGAGAACCAATCACTCTCCTCTCTTCCTACACGTACACATGCCTTACATCCTCGATAAAAACTTTTCACTGCTTCTAACAACTTGCCACCCACACCATATATTCTTAATACCTTCCACAGAGCATCTCTATCAACTCTATCATATGCCTTCTCCAGATCCATATATGCTACATACAAATCCATTTGCTTTTCTAAGTATTTCTCACATACATTCTTAAAAGCAAACACCTGATCCACACATCCTCTACCACTTCTGAAACCACACTGCTCTTCCCCAATCTGATGCTCTGTACATGCCTTCACCCTTTCAATCAATATCCTCCCATATAATTTACCAGGAATACCCAACAAACTTATACCTCTGTAATTTGAGCATTCACTCTTATCCCCTTTGCCTTTGTACAATGGCACTATGCACGCATTCCCCCAATCCTCAGGCACCTCACCATGAGTCATACGTACATTAAATAACCTTACCAACCAGTCAACAATACAGTCACCCCCTTTTTTAATAAATTCCACTGCAATACCATCCAAACCTGCTGCCTTGCCGGCTTTCATCTTCCGCAAAGCTTTTACTACCTCTTCTCTGTTTACCAAATCATTTTCCCTAACCCTCTCACTTTGCACACCACCTCGACCAAAACACCCTATATCTGCCACTCTATCATCAAACACATTCAACAAACCTTCAAAATACTCACTCCATCTCCTTCTCACATCACCACTTCTTGTTATCACCTCCCCATTAGCGCCCTTCACTGAAGTTCCCATTTGCTCCCTTGTCTTACGCACTTTATATACCTCCTTCCAGAACATCTTTTTATTCTCCCTAAAATTTAATGATACTCTCTCACCCCAACTCTCATTTGCCCTTTTTTTCATCTCTTGCACCTTTCTTTTGACCTCCTGTCTCTTTCTTTTATACATCTTCCACTCAATTTCATTTTTTCCCTGCAAAAATCGTCCAAATGTATATATATATATATATATATATATATATATATATATATATATATATATATATATATATATATATATATATATATATATATATATATGTATATATATATTTCTATTTCCCGCTGGTGTTTCTTTGAAGTACTGTAGACAGTTATGATACAGGGGATTAAACATAGGTATTTCATTTTTGGATGTCTGAGCGAAACATTGCCTGTTTACTCGGGACTACAGGACGGAAGATAATTAATTATCCTGACTGAAGAACAGGTTGTTATAGACTAAGATAAAAGCCTCAAAACTTGTCACTTCTCCATTGTCTTATAGTTGTCCTTAAAATGGCATTATACAATGTAAATTCAAGAATTTCTCTGAGACTATCAAAAAGTGACGGTTTACGAGTCTAAAACCTTACTCTATAACATGTTCTTTGGAGACAAGATACCTAGAGATTATATACAAGATGATATGGGTGACATTATAAACGCAGTCTGAGGGTGTCAGATAACGAGCCTAGTCCCTCTCTGAAGTACAAAGGCAGTCTGAAAGTATCAAATAACAAGCAACAAGCCTAGTGCTCCGAGAGTATCATATAACAAGCCTATTGCCCCTCTGAAGTACATGTACAAGGCAGTCTGAGAGTATCAGATAACAACCCAAATGCCCCTTGACATAGATGATTTTCAAAGCTCTTACTTGACACGTGTGAAAAATATTACCTCCGCCTTGCCTTCAAGATGGATAGGAAATTAATGCGTGTTATTCGCTTAGCAAAGCGAATATTGACGGGACTCAGAGCGTTAGACATGTTTAGCCACACACGAATGGTTCTCTCTTATCGACATGATCGGCTTTTTAAGATTTTCGTGGCTGGAGAAATATCATAATCCTAGGATTTGGTAAAAAGTGTAGCTCCGGATTTCCAGGGCTATTTCCATCATTTTAATCTATGTTCCTTAGGGCATTACGTATTTGCAGTCCAGAGTTTATTGATGATGAGTTTGAGAAGATATATTCTACTGGTTCTAAGTTAAAGTACTCTAGATCTTTCATTGATAAATCCCTTAAGTTAGCAAAGAAATCATCTTATAGAGCTGAACTCAAACCTCCCATTGACACCAAGAATCTTCTAGTTCTCCCTTTTAATGATAATTTTACTTACTTCCCATGTCGATTAGATCCTTTAATACAAATGGTGCCTTCAGCAACAATAATACTATAAAGAATATCTTAATCAGGAACTCACCAGAAAATTCTCCTGGATGCATCTATAAAGTGCTATGTAGAAATTGTGATAAGTTTTATGTTGGGCAGACTGGTAAGGATCTTTCTGTTAGACTTGAGCAACATAAATATATTATAAGAACAGCACAAGAATCGACTGGCTTGTTTAATCACGCTAAAAACTACGATCACTGTATTGACTGTATTAATGCCATCTCTATTAACATCTCTAAATCCAGTACCACGAGAAAGATCATTCAATCTTAGAACATTAGATAAACAAAGAACAACAACCTTGATATTAGTGAAGGTTTATGCAAATTGGATAGCTTTATTATTGATAATATTAGTAAACACTCCCTTCTTGTCCACATCATAAGTTTATGATACGCTCGTTGTCTGTCTTGGACAATAACGTGTTTACCAAATGGCGTCCTAGCTAGGTGTCTACGTTCTATATCAGCTGACTTATATTTCGTTCTTGCATCTCCCATGATGTGATTATCATGAGAAAGTGCACTTGGGAATTTATCGTGTTTCACTTTCCCCGTGGACTAATAGGAATATACTTTATCACCCGCAAAATTGTGATCCTTTCCTATATATATATATATATATATATATATATATATATATATATATATATATATATATATATATATATATATATATATATATATATATATATATATATTCTATTGTATTTAATTTGCTTTGTCGCTGTCTCCCGCGTTTGCGAAGAAGCGCAAGGAAACAGAAGAAAGAAATGGCCCAACTCACCCCCATACACATGTATATACACACACGTCCACACACGCAAATATACATACCTATACATCTCAATGTACACATATATATACACACACAGACACATACATATATACCCATGCACACAATTCACACTGTCTGCCTTAATTCATTCCCATCGCCACCTCACCACACATGGAATACCACCCCCTTCCCCATTCATGTGTGCGGGGTAGCGCTAGGAAAAGACAACAAACGCCTCATTCGTTCACACTCAGTCTCTAGCTGTCATGCAATAATGCCCGAAACCACAGCTCCCTTTCCACATCCAGGCCCCACACAGATTTCCATGGTTTACCCCAAACGCTTCACATGCCCTGATTCAATCCACTGACAGCACGTCAACCCCGGTATACCACATCGATCAAATTCACTCTATTCCTTGCCCTCCTTTCACCCTCCTGCATGTTCAGGCCCCAATCACTCAAAATCTTTTTCACTCCATCTTTCCAACTCCAATTTGGTCTCCCACTTCTCGTTCCCTCCACCTCCGACACATATAACCTCTTGGTCGATCTTTCCTCACTCATTCTCTCCATGTGCCCAAACCATTTCAAAACACCCTCTTCTGCTCTCTCAACCACGATCTTTTTATTTCCACACATCTCTCTTACACTTACATTACTTACTCGATCAAACCACCTCACACCACACATTGTCCTCTAACATCTCATTTTAAGCACATCCACCCTCCTGCGCACAACTCTATCCATAGCCCACGCCTCGCAACCATACAACATTGTTGGAACCACTATTAATTCAAACATACCCATTTTTGCTTTCCGAGATAATGTTCTCGACTTCCACACATTTTTCAAGGCTCCCAGGATTTTCGCCCCCTCCCCCACCCTATGATTCACTTCCGCTTCCATGGTTCAATCCGCTGCCAAATAAACTCCCAGATATCTAAAACACTTTACTTCCTCCAGTTTTTCTCCATTCAAACTTACCTCCCAACTGACTTGACCCTCAACCCTACTGTACCTAATAACCTTGCTCTTATTTACATTTACTCTTAACTTTCTTCTTTCACACACTTTACCAAACTCAGTCACAAGCTTCTGCAGTTTCTCACATGAAACAGCCACCAGCGCTGTATCATCAGCGAACAACAACTGACTCACTTCCCAAGCTCTCTAATCCACAACTTCATACTTGCTCCTCTTTCCAAAACTCTTGCATTCACCTCCCTAACAACCCCATCCATAAACAAATTAAACAACCATGGAGACATCACACACCCCTGCCGCAAACCTACATTCACTGAGAACCAATCACTTTCCTCTCTTCCTACACGTACACATGCCTTACATCCTCGATAAAAACTTTTCACTGCTTCTAACAACTTGCCACCCACACCATATATTCTTAATACCTTCCAGAGAGCATCTCTGTCAACTCTATCATATGCCTTCTCCAGATCCATAAATGCTACATACAAATCCATTTGCTTTTCTAAGTATTTCTCTCATACATTCTTCAAAGCAAACACCTGATCCACACATCCTCTACCACTTCTGAAACCACACTGCTCTTCCCCAATCTGATGCTCTGTACATGCCTTCACCCTCTCAATCAATACCCTCCCATATAATTTACCAGGAATAACTTATACCTCTGTAATTTAAGCACTCACTCTTATCCCCTTTGCCTTTGTACAATGGCACTATGAACGCATTCCACCAATCCTCAGGCACCTCACCATGAGTCATACATACATTAAATAACCTTACCAATCAGTCAACAATACAGTCACCCCCTTTTTTGATAAATTCCACTGCAATACCATCCAAACCTGCTGCCCTACCGGCTTTCATCGTCCGCAAAGCTTTTACTACCTCTTCTCTGTTTACCAAATCATTTTCCCCAACCCTCTCACTTTGTACACCACCTCGACCAAGATACCCTATATCTGCCACTCTATCATCAAACACATTCAACAAACCTTCAAAATACTCACTCCATCTCCTTCTCACATCACCACTACTTATTATCACCTCCCCATTAGCGCCCTTCACTGAAGTTCCCATTTGCTCCCTTGTTTTACGCCCTTTATTTACCTCCTTCCAGAACATCTTTTTATTCTCCCTAAAATTTAATGATACTCTCTCACCCTAACTCTCATTTGCCCTCTTTTTCACCTCTTGCACCTTTCTCTTGACCTCCTGTCTCTTTCTTTTATACATCTCCTACTCAATTTCATTTTTTCCCTGCAAAAATCTTCCAAATGCCTCTCTGTTCTCTTTCACTAATAATCTTACTTCTTCATCCCACCACTCACTACCCTTTCTAATCAACCCACCTCCCACTCTTCTCATGCCACAAGCATCTTTTGCGCAATCCATCTCTGATTACCTAAATACATCTCATTCCTCCCCCATATATATATATATATATATATATATATATATATATATATATATATATATATATATATATATATATATATATATATATATATATATATATATATATATATATATATATATATATATATATATATATATATATATATATATATATATATATATATATATATATATATATATATATATTTTATTTTGCTTTTTGCTTTGTCGCTGTCTCCCGCGTTAGCGAGGTAGCACTAGGAAACAGACGATAGAATGGCCCAACCCACCCACATACACATGTATATACATACACGTCCACACACGCAAGTGTACATACCTATACATCTCAATGTACACATACATATATACACACACAGACATATACATATATACATATGTGCATAATTCATACTGTCTGCATTTATTCATTCCATCGCCACCTCGCCACACATGGAATAACAACCCCCTCCCCCCCTCATGTGTGCGAGGTAGCGCTAGGAAAAGACAACAAAGGCCAATTGCGTTCACACTCAATCTCTAGCTGTCATGTAATAAAGCACCGAAAACAAAGCTCCCTTTCCACATCCAGGCCCCACAGAACTTTACATGGTTTACCCCATGTTGAATCCATTGACAGCACGTCGACCCCGGTATACCACATCGTTCCAATTCACTCTATTCCTTGCACGCCTTTCACCCTCCTGCATGTTCAGGCCCCGATCACTCAAAATCATTTTCACTCCATCTTTCCACGTCCAATTTCGTCTCCCACTTCTCCTCGTTCCCTTCACCTCTGACACATATATCCTCTTGGTCAGTCTTTCCTCACTCATTCTCTCCATGTGACCAAACCAATTCAAAAATCCCTCTTCTGCTCTCTCAACAACATTCTTTTTATTTCCACACACCTCTCTTACCGTTACATTGCTTACTGGATCAAACCACCGCACACCAAAATTCTCCTCAAACATCTCGTTTCCAGCACATCCACCCTCCTCCTCACAACTCTATTCACGCCTAGCAACCATACAACTTTGTTGGAAACACTATTCCTTCAAACATACCCATTTTTGCTTTCCGAGATAATGTTCTCGACTTCCACACATTCTTCAAAGCTCACAGAATTTTCGCCCCCTCCCCAACCCTATGATTCACTTCCGCTTCCATGGTTCCATCCGCTGCCAGATCCACTCACAGATATCTAAAGCACTTTACTTCCTCCAGTTTTTCTCCATTTAAACTTACCTCCCAATTGACTTGACCCTCAACCCTACTGCACCTAATAACCTTGCTCTTATTTACATTTACTCTTAACTTTCTTCTTTCACACACTTTACCAAACTTAGTTACCAGCTTCTGCAGTTTCTCACATGAATCAGCCACCAGCGCTGGATCATCAGCGAACAACAACTCACTCACTTCCCAAGCTCTCTCATCCACAACTGACTGCATACTTGCCCCTCTTTCCAAAACTCTTGCATTCACCTCCCTAACACCTCCCCATCCATAAACAAATCAAACAACCATGGAGACATCACACACCCCTGCCGCAAACCTATATTCAATGAGAACCAATCACTTTCCTCTCTTCCTACACGTACACATGCCTTACATCCTCGATAGAAACTTTTCGCTGCTTCTATCAATTTGCCTCCCACACCATATATTCTTAACACCTTCCACAGAGCATCTCTATCAACTCTATCATATGCTTTCTCCAGGCCCATAAATGCTACATACAAATCCATTTGTTTTTCTAAGTATTTCTCACATACATTCTTCAAAGCAAACACCTGATCCACATATCCTCTATCACTTCTGAAACCGCACTGCTCTTCCCCAATCTGATGCTCTGTACATGCCTTCACCCTTTCAATCAATACCCTCCCATATAATTTACGAAGAATACTCAACAAAAGTATACCTCTGAAATTTGACCACTCACCTCTGTCCCCTTTGCCTTTGTACAATGGCACTATGGAAGCATTCCGCCAATCCTCAGGCACCTCGCCATGAATCATACATACATTAAATAACCTTACCAACCAGTCAACAATAGTGTCACCCCCTTTTTTTATATTAATTCCACTGCAATACCATCCAAACCCGCTTCCTTGCCGGCTTTCATCTTCCACAAAGCTTTTCCTACCTCTTCTCTGTTTACCAAATCATTTTCCCTGACCCTCTAACTTTGCACACCACCTCCACCAAAACACCCTATATCTGCCACTCCATCATCAAACACATTCAACAAAACTTCAAAATACTCACTCCACCTCCTTCTCACATCACCACTACTTGTTATCACCTCCGTATTTGCCCCCCTCACTGAATTTCCCGTTTGTTCCCTTGTCTTACGCACTTTATTTACCTCTTTCAAAAACATCTTTTTATTCTCCCTAAAATTTAATGATACTCTCTCACCCCAACTCTCATTTGACTCTTTTTCACCTCTTGCACCTTTCTCTTGACCTCCTGCCTCTTTCTTTTATACATCTCCCACTAATTTGCATTATTTCCCTGCAAAAATCATCCAAATGCCTCTTTCTTCTCTTTCACTAATAATCTTATTTCTTCATCCCACCACTCACTACCCTTTCTAATCTGCCCACCTCCCACACTTCTCATGCCACAAGTATATTTTGCGCAAGCCATCACTGCTTCCCTAAATACATCCCATTCCTCCCCCACTCCCCTTACCTCCATTGTTCTCACCTTTTTCCATTCTGTACTCAGTCTCTCCTGGTACTTCCTCACACAAGTTTCCTTCCCAAGTTCACTTACTCTCACCACTCTCTTCACCCCAACATTCTCTCTTCTTTTCTGAAAACTTCTACAAATCTTCACCTTCGCCTCCACAAGATAATGATCAGACATCTCTCCAGTTGCACCTCTCAGCACATTAACATCCAAAAGTCTCTCTTTTCCGCGCCTATCAATTAACACGTAATCCAATAGCACTCTCTGGCCATCTCTCCTTCTTACATACGTATACTTATGTATATCTCTCTTTTTAAACCAGGTATTCCCATTAACCAGTCCTTTTTCAGCACATAAATCTACAAGCTCTTCACCGTTTCCATTTACAACACTGAACACCTCATGTATACCAATTATTCCCTCAACTGCCACATTACTCACCTTTGCATTCAAATCACCCATCACTATAGCCCGGTCTCGTGCATCAAAACCACTAACACACTCATTCAGCTGCTCCCAAAACACTTTCCTCTCATGATCTTTCTTCTCATGCCCAGGTGCATATGTACCAATAATCACCCATCTCTCTCCATCAACTTTCAGTTTTACCGATATCAATGCAGAGTTTCCTTTATTACATTCTATCACATACTCCCACCACTCCTGTTTTAGGAGTAGTGTTACTCCTTCCCTTGCTCTTGTCCTCTCACTAACCCCTGACTTAACTCCCAAGACATTCCCAAACCACTCTTCCTCTTTACCCTTGAGTTTCGTTTCACTCAGAAACAGATATATATATATATATATATATATATATATATATATATATATATATATATATATATATATATATATATATATATATATATATATATATATATATATATATATATATATATATATATATATATATATATATATATATATATATATATATATATATATATATATATATATATATATATATATATATATATATATATATATTATATATATATATATATATATATATATATATATATATATATATATATATATACATATATATATATATATATATATATATATATATATATATATATATATATATATATATATATATATATATATATATATATATATATATATATAATATATATATATATAAGAGTCCTGGAAAGAGGGGCAAGTATGAAGTCTGTTGGGGCTGAGAGAGCTTGGGAAGTGAGTCAGTTGTTGTTCGCTGATGATACAGCGCTGGTGGCTGATTCATGTGAGAAACTGCAGAAGCTGGTGACTGAGTTTGGTAAAGTGTGTGGAAGAAGAAAGTTAAGAGTAAATGTGAATAAGAGCAAGGTTATTAGGTACAGTAGGGGTGAGGGTCAAGTCAATTGGGAGGTGAGTTTGAATGGAGAAAAACTGGAGGAAGTGAAGTGTTTTAGATATCTGGGAGTGGATCTGTCAGCGGATGGAACCATGGAAGCGGAAGTGGATCATAGGGTGGGGGAGGGGGCGAAAATTTTGGGAGCCTTGAAAAATGTGTGGAAGTCGAGAACATTATCTCGGAAAGCAAAAATGGGTATGTTTGAAGGAATAGTGGTTCCAACAATGTTGTATGGTTGCGAGGCGTGGGCTATGGATAGAGATGTGCGCAGGAGGATGGATGTGCTGGAAATGAGATGTTTGAGGACAATGTGTGGTGTGAGGTGGTTTGAGCGAGTGAGTAACGTAAGGGTAAGAGAGATGTGTGGAAATAAAAAGAGCGTGGTTGAGAGAGCAGAAGAGGGTGTTTTGAAATGGTTTGGGCACATGGAGAGAATGAGTGAGGAAAGATTGACCAAGAGGATATATGTGTCGGAGGTGGAGGGAACGAGGAGAAGAGGGAGACCAAATTGGAGGTGGAAAGATGGAGTGAAAAAGATTTTGTGTGATCGGGGCTTGAACATGCAGGAGGGTGAAAGGAGGGCAAGGAATAGAGTGAATTGGAGCGATGTGGTATACAGGGGTTGACGTGCTGTCAGTGGATTGAATCAAGGCATGTGAAGCGTCTGGGGTAAACCATGGAAAGCTGTGTAGGTATGTATATTTGCGTGTGTGGACGTATGTACATGTGTATGGGGGGGGGGGGGTTGGGCCATTTCTTTCGTCTGTTTCCTTGCGCTACCTCGCAAACGCGGGAGACAGCGACAAAGTAAAAAAAAAAAAAAAAAAAAAAAAAAAAAAAATATATATATATATATATATATATATATATATATATATATATATATATATATATATGTTATCACCTCCCCATTTGCGCCCTTCACTGAAGTTACCATTTGCTTCCTTGCCTTATGCACTTTATTTACCTCCTTCCAGAACATCTTTTTATTCTCCCTAAAATTCAATGATACTCTCTCACCCAACTCTCGTTTGCCCCTTTTTTCACCTCTTGCACCTTTCTCTTGACCTCCTGTCTCTTTCTTTTATACATCTCCCACTCAATTGCATTTTTTCCCTGCAAAAATCGTCCAAATGCCCCTCTCTTCTCTTTCACTAATGATCTTACTTCTTCATCCCACCACTCACTACTCTATCTAATCAACCCACCTCCCACTCTTCTCATGCCACAAGCATCTTTTGCGCAATCCATCACTGATTCCCTAAAAACGTCCCATTTCTCCCCCACTCCCCTTACTTCTATTGTTCTCACGTTTTCCATTCTGTACTCAGTCTCTCCTGGTACTTCCTCACACAAGTCTCCTTCCCAAGCTCACTTACTCTCACCACCCTCTTCACCCCAGTATTCACTCTTCTTTTCTGAAAACCCATACAAATCTTCACCTTATCCTCCACAAGATGATGATCAGACATCCCTCCAGTTGCATCTCTCAGCACATCAACATGCAAAAGTCTCTCTTTCGCGCGCCTGTCAATTAACACGTAATCCAATAACGCTCTCTGACCATCCCTCCTACTTACATACGTACACTTATGTATATCTCTCTTTTTAAACTGGGTATTCCCAATCACTAGTCCTTTTTCAGCACATAAACCTACAAGCTCTTCACCATTTCCATTTATAACACTGAACACCCCATGTATACCAATTATCCCCTCAACTGCCACATTACTCACCTTTGCATTCAAATCAACCATCACTATAACCCGGTCTCGTGCATCAAAACCACCAACACACTCATTCAGCTGCTCCCAAAACACTTACATCTCATGATCTTTCTTCTCATGCCCAGGTGCATATGCACCAATAATCACCCATCTCTCTCCATCAACTTTCAGTTTTACCCATATTAATCGAGAATTTACTTTCTTACATTCTATCCCGTACTCCCACAACTCCTGTTTCAGGAGTACTGCTACTCCTTCCCTTGCTCTTGTCCTCTCACTAAACCCTGACTTTACTCCCAAGACAATCCCAAACCACTCTTCCCCTTTACCCTTGAGCTTCGTTTCACTCAGAGCCAAAACATCCAAGTTCCTTTCCTCAAATATATTACCTATCTCTCCTTTTTTCACATCTTGGTTACATCCACACACATTTAGACACCCCACTCTGAGCCTTCGGGGAGGATGAGCACTCCACGCGTAACTCCTTCGGTTTCACATTTTAGAAATTTAAAAAATACAAGGAGGGGAGGATTTCTGGCCCCCCAAATGCTTGTCGCATGAGAAGAGTGAGAGGTGGGTTGATTAGAAAGGGTAGTGAGTGGTGGGATGAAGAAGATTATTAGTGAAAAAGAAGAGAGAAGCATTTGGACGATTTTTGCAGGGAAAAAATGCAAATGATTGGGAGATGTATAAAAGAAAGAGACAGGAGGTCAAAAGAAAGGTGCAAGAGGTGAAAAAGACGGAAATGCGAGTTGGGGTGAGAGAGTTACATTAAATTTTAGGGAGAATAAAAAGATTTTCTGGAAGGAAGTAAATAAGTGCGTAAGACAAGGGAGCAAATGGGAACTTCAGTAAAGGGCGCAAATGGGGAGGTGATAACAAGTGGTGGTGATGTGAGGAGATGGAGTGAGTACTTTGAAGGTTTGTTGAATGTGTTTGATGATAGAGTGGCAGATATAGGGTGTTTTGGTCGAGGTGGTATGCATAGTGAGAGGGTTAGGGAAAATGATTTGGTAAACAGAGAAGAGGTAGTAAAAGCTTTGCGGAAGATGAAAGGCGGCAAGGCAGCAGGTTTGGATGGTATTGCAATGGAATTTATTAAAAAAGGGGGTGACTGTATTATTGACTGGTTGGTAAGGTTATTTAATGTACGTATGACTCATGGTGAGGTGCCTGAGGATTGGCGGAATGCGTGCATAGTGCCATTGTACAAAGGCAAAGGGGATAAGAGTGAGTGCTCAAATTACAGAGGTATAGTTTTGTTGAGTATTCCTGGTAAATTATATGGGGGGGTATTGATTGAGAGGGTGAAGGCATCAGATTGGGGAAGAGCAGTGTGGTTTCAGAAGTGGTAGAGGATGTGTGGATCAGGTGTTTGCTTTGAAGAATGTATGTGAGAAATACTTAGAAAAGCAAATGGATTTGTATGTAGCATTTATGGATCTGGAGAAGGCATATGATAGAGTTGATAGAGATGCTCTGTGGAAGGTATTAATAATATATGGTGTGGGTGGAAAGTTGTTAGAAGCAGTGAAAAGTTTTTATCGAGGATGTAAGGCATGTGTACGTGTAAGAAGAGAGGAAAGTGATTGGTTCTCAGTGAATGTAGGTTTGCGGCAGGGGTGTGTGATGTCTCCATGGTTGTTTAATTTGTTTATGGATGGGGTTGTTAGGGAGGTGAATGCAAGAGTTTTGGAAAGAAGTTCAAGTATGAAGTCTGTTGGGGATGAGAGAGTTTGGGAAGTGAGTCAGTTGTTGTTCGCTGATGATAGAGCGCTGGTGGCTGATTCATGTGAGAAACTGCAGAAGCTGGTGACTGAGTTTGGTAAAGTGTGTGAAAGAAGAAAGTTAAGAGTAAATGTGAATAAGAGCAAAGTTATTAGGTACAGTAGGGTTGAGGGTCAAGTTAATCGGGAGGTAAGTTTGAATGGAGAAAAACTGGAGGAAGTAAAGTGCTTTAGATATATGGGAGTGGATCTGGCAGCGAATGGAACCATGGAAGCGGAAGTGGATCATAGGGTGGGGGAGGGGACGAAAATCCTGGGAGCCTTGAAGAATGTGTGGAAGTCGAGAACATTATCTCGGAAAGTAAAAATGGGCATGTTTGAAAGAATAGTGGTTCCAACAATATTTGTATAGTTGCAAGGCGTGGGCTATGGATAGAGTTGTGCGCAGGAGGATGGATGTGCTGGAAATGAATGTTTGAGGACAATGTGTGGTGTGAGGTGGTTTGATCGAGTAAGTAACGTAAGGGTATGAGAGATGTGTGGAAATAAAAAGAGCGTGGTTGAGAGAGCAGAAGAGGGTGTTTTGAAATGATTTGGGCACATGGAGAGAATGAGTGAGGAAAGATTGACCAAGAGGATATATATGTCGGAGGTGGAGGGAACGAGAAGAAGTGGGAAACCAAATTGGAGGTGGAAATATGGGGTGAAAAAGATTTTGTGTGATCGGGGCCTAAACATGCAGGAGGATGAAAGGAGGGCAAGGAATAGAGTGAATTGGATCGATATGGGACACCGAGGTTGACGTGCTGTCAGTGGATTGAATCAGGGCATGTGAAGCGTCTGGGGTAAACCATTGAAAGCTGTGTAGGTATGTATATTTGCGTGTGCGGACGTATGTATATACATGTGTATATGGGTGGGTTGGGCCATTTCTTTCGTCTGTTTCGTTGCGCTACCTCGCAAACCCGGGAGACAGCGACAAAGCAAAATATATATATATATATATATATATATATATATATATATATATATATATATATATATATATATATATATATATATATATATTTATTTATTTTTTTATTATACTTTGTCGCTGTCTCCCGCGTTTGCGAGGTGGCGCAAGGAAACAGACGAAAGAAATGGCCCAACCCACCCCCCCCATACACATGTATATACATACGTCCACACACGCAAATATACATACTTACACAGCTTTCCATGGTTTACCCCAGACGCTTCACATGCCTTGCTTCAATCCACTGACAGCACGTCAACCCCGGTATACCACATCGCTCCAATTCACTCTATTCCTTGCCCTCCTTTCACCCTCCTGCATGTTCAGGCCCCGATCACACAAAATCTTTTTCATTCCATCTTTCCACCTCCAATTTGGTCTCCCTCTTCTCCTTGTTCCCTCCACCTCCGACACATATATCCTCTTGGTCAATCTTTCCTCACTCATCCTCTCCATGTGCCCAAACCACTTCAAAACACCCTCTTCTGCTCTCTCAACCACGCTCTTTTTATTTCCACACATCTCTCTTACCCTTACGTTACTCACTCGATCAAACCGCCTCACACCACACATTGTCCTCAAACATCTCATTTCCAGCACATCCATCCTCTTGCGCACAACTCTATCCATAGCCCACGCCTCGCAACCATACAACATTGTTGGAACCACTATTCCTTCAAACATACCCATTTTTGCTTTCCGAGATAATGTTCTCGACTTCCACACATTTTTCAAGGCCCCCAGGATTTTCGCCCCCTCCCCCACCCTATGATCCACTTCCGCTTCCATGGTTCCATCCGCTGCCAGATCCACTCCCAGATATCTAAAACACTTCACTTCCTCCAGTTTTTCTCCATTCAAACTCACCTCCCAATTGACTTCACCCTCAACCCTACTCTACCTAATAACCTTGCTCTTATTCACATTTACTCTTAACTTTCTTCTTCCACACACTTTTCCAAACTTAGTCACCAGCTTCTGCAGTTTCTCACATGAATCAGCCACCAGCGCTGTATCATCAGCGAACAACAACTGAATCACTTCCCAAGCTCTCTCATCCCCAACAGACTTCATACTTGCCCCTCTTTCCAAAACTCTTGCATTTACCTCCCTAACAACCCCATCCATAAACAAATTAAACAACCATGGAGACATCACACACCCCTGCCGCAAACCTACATTCACTGAGAACCAATCACTTTCCTCTCTTCCTACACGTACAAATGCCTTACATCCTCGATAAAAACTTTTCACTGCTTCTAACAACTTTCCTCCCACACCATATATTCTTAATACCTTCCACAGAGCATCTCTATCAACTCTATCATATGCCTTCTCCAGATCCATAAATGCTACATACAAATCCATTTGCTTTTCTAAGTATTTCTCACATACATTCTTCAAAGCAAACACCTGATCCACACATCCTCTACCACTTCTGAAACCACACTGCTCTTCCCCAATCTGATGCTCTGTACATGCCTTCACCCTCTCAATCAATACCCTCCCATATAATTTACCAGGAATACTCAACAAACTTATACCTCTGTAATTTGAGCACTCACTCTTATCCCCTTTGCCTTTGTACAATGGCACAATGCACGCATTCCGCCAATCCTCAGGCACCTCACCATGAGTCATACATACATTAAATAACCTTACCAACCAGTCAAGAATACAGTCACCCCCTTTTTTAATAAATTCCACTGCAATACCATCCAAACCTGCTGCCTTGCCGGCTTTCATCTTCCGCAAAGCTTTCACTACCTCTTCTCTGTTTACCAAATCATTTTCCCTAACCCTCTCACTTTGCACACCACCTCGACCAAAACACCCTATATCTGCCACTCTATCATCAAACACATTCAACAAACCTTCAAAATACTCACTCCATCTTCTCACATCACCACTACTTGTTATCACCTTCCCATTTGCGCCCTTCACTGAAGTTCCCATTTGCTCCCTTGTCTTACGCACTTTATTTACCTCCTTCCAGAACATCTTTTTATTCTCCCTAAAATTTAATGATACTCTCTCACCCCAACTATCATTTGCCCTTTTTTTCACCTCTTGCACCTTTCTCTTGACCTCCTGTCTCTTTCTTTTATACATCTCCCACTCAATTTCATTTTTTCCCTGCAAAACTCGTCCAAATGCCTCTCTCTTCTCTTTCACTAATACTCTTACTTCTTCATCCCACCACTCACTACCCTTTCTAATCAACCCACCTCCCACTCTTCTCATGCCACAAGCATCTTTTGCGCAATCCATCACTGATTCCCTAAATACATCCCATTCCTCCCCCACTCCCCTTATTTCCATTGTTCTTACCTTTTTATATATATATATATATATATATATATATATATATATATATATATATATATATATATATATATATATATATATATATATATATATATATATATATATATATATATATATATATATATATATATGTATATATATATATATATATATATATATATATATATATATATATATATATATATATATATATATATATATATGGGTGCATTTACATTTTTTGTTTGTGCATGCACATGCACTACCATGTGATGGAAATTCAAAATCCTATCACAAAAACACCACCACATGTGTCTCCAAATTTCCCATGGAGCGACCATCAGCTGAGCGGGCATCCTAAAGCTGACTGTATGAGCAGACGGGAAGAGCAAATCTGGGCATTTAACCCATGAATTTTACCATCTATCTATCTCTATATCTATCATGTGTCTATTTATTTATTTATCTATTTATCTATCTCTTTATCTATTTATATTTATATATCGAGGACAATCTTATCTATGATCAGTACATATTGGTGCTACTGATCAGAGCGTATACAGTATATGCTTGTGAAGTTTATCCTTCGAGGTCTATACACGTCGATCAGGTGAGGGGGTTACTTTGAAATCACACCTGGGAAATAGAGTGAATGAAGAAAGACAGCAGCTGAATCGCCACAGGTCTTCAGTGAAGGCAGGAGTATGTATGTATGTGTGTGTGTGCGTGTGTGTGTGTGTGTGTGTGTGTGTGTGTGTGTGTGTGTGTGTGTGTGTGTGTGTATCTTGCCGCTTAGCTGAGAGAGAATGTGGAAGATCGGTTACCTAAGGGAATGCCTTTTTTTTTTCTCCCCTAGTAGGTTGGGGCTGACGGTTTATCTCCTGTAGAATCATTTTCGCCGCTGGTGAACTGATGGTGAAAGTGTACACACTCTACCTTCGTTGTCTGACTGGGGCTGCGGAGGTTTACCTTAGAGATTGGTTGGTTGGGTGAGGGTTTATTTGGGGGGTGCGTTTCATGAGTTTAATTTGATAGGATTCAAACGATTCTGGTTTACTATCCTGTCTCTTTTATGGTGGTGGGTGGTTAGGGGAGCCTTCTGCTTTACTATCCTGTCTCCATCTATAGTGGTAGGTGGAGAGGAGCCTACTGCTTTACTATCCTGTGACGATCTGTAGTGTTGGGTGGGGAGGAGCCTTCTGCTTTACTATCCTATGTCGATCTATGGTGGTAGATGAGAAGGAGCCTTCTACTTTATTATCCTGTCTCCGTTTAGAGTGGTAGGTGGAGAGGAACCTTCTGCTTTACTGTCCCGTCTCCATCTATGGTGGTGGGTGGGGAGGAGCCTTCTGCTTTACTGTCCATATATAGTGGTAGGTGGGGATAGCCTTCTGCTTCACTCTCCTATCTCTGTCTATATAGATCAGTAATGTAAGTTACTCCTACTATCCTCTAGCAGATAACTTCTTCATAGACTATCAGGTCTTCTGCTACTTGGCTGTTCCATATACTGCCATGTCCTCCATTAGATAACGTCGTCATAGACCATCAGGTCGTCTGTTATCTGTTCATGTACTGCCATGTCCTCTCCTGCAGATAACCTCGTCATAGACCATCAAATCAAATGTTATTAGGGTTTCCCATGTACTGCCATGTCCTACAGCATATAACCTCGTCATAGACCATCAAATCTGTTATCTGCGTATCCATATAGTTCCATATATTCATATCGTCATGTGATCGAAGGTTAATCCCTTCGTGAACTTTGTATCTACCGCAGCTCGAGGATGAAATCCCCTTAGGGAATTGGATTCCATGTTGATTTTGATACTTACCGAAAAGACGTTATTTTCTATGTATAGTTTCCTGAGAAAGGCTCAAGTTGAAACATTTTTTATAATCCCCGTTGTAGGTAAAATTCTGTTTATATTAGGTGTTATCAAATTTTAGATAGCTAGAGCTTTTAGCTCAATAGATTTAATCCCTTGCGAGTTCCCTAATGTTTTATTGATCTTCCTGACATTCAATACTTCTCATTTTCT
>NC_092249.1:9564519-9682019 GCF_036320965.1 Panulirus ornatus
GCTGGACCCCAGACCTACGCTTCTATGTATTCGACTTGGACTCCAGCCCCACACACATATATGTACTCTGGCGCACTCCAAAGTAACACCGTATTGTCTTTGGCGCAAATTTTGCTTCTGTCCGTTCACCGCTCCTCCAGGTATGAGGTTGCTTCCCGGGTCAAGAGGGTTCAACAATATTGGGTCGTGATTTACCGCCTTCTTCTCCACCACCCTCCTGCGGAGCCTCACTAGGGTGAGTTATTCTTGCTCATCTGCGACTGTCACCTGGTCACAAGAAAATTCAATTTTCTTGCCGTGTCCCCAGGCCAGAGCTGAGAACAGATCTCTACCTCTTGATAAAGTTTTTTTTCCCCTGTCCTCTCAAAGTCTTGATGGCTTCATTAGTTATTGAGAGAAGACCTGCCAGTAATCGACGAACGGGAGAAATATATTTTTCCGGTGCAATAAAGGAATTGGAGGCGGACTTACAGAAAATATAGATTCTAAACTCCGACGAATGTACTGATATATACATTTCTCGACTCTAATGAATATTATGCATAAGATGTATACCTTCTTATGAATAGTCATTTCGATGCCTGGATATCGTACATTAGCCACAGGTTTTCAGTGATCATAAAGTCTTTTCCAAAGGCCCTCTAGGGCCTTAATCGGGACAGATGACCACGTAACATCTTCCAGCATATCTCCACCATCATCAGTTTTTTCTTCTGTCCTTATCTGCTTTGCTGTCTTCTTTTCCATCATCTTATCTTACGCTCCTTCTGTCACTTGTTTACCTTTTGTTCTTCGAAAATTTATAGCAGAGATCGTCTGTGGCACTTTGAAGGGAAGATCTGAGACCGAAGATCGTTTGTGGCACTTCGTAAGGAATATCTAATAGCGGAAATCGTCTGTGGCACTTTGCAAGACAGATCTTATAGCGATGTTTGTAATACACAACTCCTCTGTGTTATCTGCTATACGAATGTCTTAACACGAAGACCAGTCCTCTCCTTGTCTTAACACGAAGACCAGTCCTCTCCTTGTCTTAACACGAAGACCAGTCCTCTCCTTGTCTTAACACGAAGACCAGTCCTCTCCTTGTCTTAACACGAAGACCAGTCCTCTCCTTGTCTTAACACGAAGACCAGTCCTCTCGTTGTTTTAGCAGGAACGAAGAATATATGGTGCTACAGAAGAGCCAATTGTCCAAGCACATTCCATCGAGGTAGATGCCAACATCACCTATATCACTTTCCACTGAATGTCACTGTTCATAATTAGTGACCGATTGATGAGCTTCGATGATCTACAAGTTCACCGGCGGATCTGATTTCAGACAATAACTTTCCTTTCAACTTTCCACAGTAAATCGTTTTATTGCTTCTTATGATTTCTTCTGCGGCCCAATGGTCTATTGCTTCTGCAGTCCTTTTAAATTTTCTCTGTATCTTGTCTGCAGTCCTTTTGTATTTTCTCTATCTCGTCTGCAGTCCTTTTGTATTTTCTCTGTATCATGTCTGCAGTCTTTTGTATCTTATCTATTGTGTATCTTGTGTTCCTTGTTGGCAAACCCTTTGAAAGTCTTTTGTATGGTTAACATATACTCTAATGTCTTTCCTACCTCTGACGGAAAGGGAGAAAGCATGCTCCCCCACGTATGTCCTGCGTGTCATAGAAGACGACTGAGAAGGAGCGGGAGGCTGGAAAAACCCTCTCATCCTGTATCATCACTTCCTAAAAGTGGGGACAACGGGATCTAAATGAGTGTTCTTTCCTCCAAGGCTCAGTAAGAATTAAAGGATTCGATCCCAGTCGAGCTTGTGCGTGATTTATAGTCAGCTGCGCTGACCACCACACCACATAAGCTCCTAATGGTCATTTATGCTCCCCGATTTCGTCTTAATTCCCATATGAACTTAGCAGCTAGTTTATTTAAACTTTCCTTTTGTAATATGATGTTGAAGTAACTAATTCATATAATTCTTGCGGTATTTGCTCACGGCTCATAATCGAGAAATGTGTCAAATCTTTCGCTCATAATTCTGACAGAAAAAAGAAGTCTGTCGTTACCCTTTTATGTAAGTGAAAAATTATGCTAATTTTTGACGAAATGAATTGATGTATACGATAAATTGCTCTGCTGTGATGAGGGAACCCTAGACAATGAACATTCTGATAATCACGGGAATCAAGGTAGTCCAAAGGGGAGACAGTTTTTCTATCACTTCATTACTCGATGGGAAATGAGAATAGGAAGGGAATGGTATCTTATTTTAGCAGTGATTGAATAAAAGATTTCATATTGCGACAATGGAACTTTATGAGCAGAGGTTGTAGAGGGGACGGAATCAGTAACTCTGAAGCCTTGAATCAGTGGTCATAGTGATGATGATAATAGCAAAGACTTGTTTTCTATATATACCTGATTGCTTCTTCTGCCATTGCAAGGTGGCATCAGGTATAAACGAAAAATGGCCTCATTTCCATGCATGCCCTCTCTGACTGCCATGTTGCACTTCGTTAAGCTAGAGCCTGCCATCCATCCACAGTCAGATCTCCACAGACTAGCCCAAGGGTAACTTTGACCGCTTCAAATACCCATGTCCAAACGCTAACACCCCTCCCCCCATATACCGCACCATTCCAATTTATCATATCTACAAGAAATTCAGTACAATAAGAGACGGAAGACCTTATGAAATGAGCTCAGTGAACAATGAGGTTGCCATAGGTACGAAATGATATGGAAACACTGGGATCTTGTGAGTTAATTGATTGACGTGAACACGAACATAATACTGTGGGTATAATTTGTATCGCTCTATTCATCTTAATGAGAGAGTCAGCTTTCACAAGCTACAGCTGAAATCTGTCGCAGGGACTAATTCATTGCTCTATGATTAAAACTTCGTTGAAGTCTGCTGTGAAGAATTGGTGAGCATAATTACTGATGGTGTACATGCGCGTATATCCTTGAGAGAGACTTCTCCAGCAAGAGGGAAATATGTCACGAGTGGAAAATAGCAATGATATGATAAGGATGTCGCACCAGATAGCTGGTGACGTAAGAGAGGGGAAACTTGAGAATGATCTCTGATTGCACTGTGAGTGGCGCGTGGAATTCTGGTTATGTGGAAGACAAAGGTTCATGAAGGGAAACGCGGAGGGGTCGAAGATTAGACAGAAAGAGAGACGTGTGGACACAAGGACGAGATCTTGGATGCCATAATGTGGGGCTAGAGCGTAGCGTTCACCTCATGTAGCTCCAGTTTGACATTATTAGAATGCCTTACGAGTGGCAATGATTCCACCCGCTCTCTCAAAGCATAAGCATAAGAAAAGGTTTCTGAGATTCTTCCTTCATTACCTTATGGATTCACAGTCATCCCACACACAGACGCACGCACACACACACACACACACACACACACACACACACACACACACACACACACACAGACACAGAGACACACAGACACACAGACACACACACACACACACACACACACACACACACACACACACACACACACACATAAACACACAAGGAAACATATAAACACACACACACACACACACAAACACACATACACACACACACACACACACACACACACACACACACACACACACAAGGAGATATCTCATAACGTTTTATACGCCTGGATGGAACTGCCATCAAATTAGATGTATATCTCTGAAATTTCCGTCAATTTGTTTTGTTCAAAGTAAAATATCTGGGCAGTGCTTCCCATTGCAATAAACAGGAAATATTGGAAGCCGCCTTGTGCGGTGTAGGCAGGGGTTGAAAGCATATATACATATATATATATATATATATATATATATATATATATATATATATATATATATATATATATATATATATATATATATATATATATATATGTTTATATATATATATATATATATATATATATATATATATATATATATATATATACATATATATATATATATGTGTATATATATATACATTCTTCAAAGCAAACAACTGATCCACATATCCTCTACCACTTCTGAAACCACACTGCTCTTCCCCAATCTGATACTTTGTACATGCCTTCACCCTCTCAATCAATACCCTCCCATATAATTTACCAGGAAAGAAGAATGTATGTGAGAAATACTTAGAAAAGCAAATGGATTTGTATGTAGCATTTATGGATCTGGAGAAGGCATATGATAGAGTTGATAGAGATGCTCTGTAGAAGGTATTAAGAATGTGTGGGAGGCAAGTTGTTAGAAGCAGTGAAAAGTTTTTATCGAGGATGTAAGGCATGTGTACGTGTAGGAAGAGAGGAAAGTGATTGGTTCTCAGTGAATGTAGGTTTGCGGCAGGGGTGTGTGATGTCTCCATGGTTGTTTAATTTGTTTATGGATGGGGTTGCTAGGGAGGTGAATGCAAGAGTTTTGGAAAGAGGGGCAAGTATGAAGTCTGTTGGGGATGAGAGAGCTTGGGAAGTGAGTCAGTTGTTGTTCGCTGATGATACAGCGCTGGTGGCGGATTCATGTGAGAAACTGCAGAAGCTGGTGACTGAGTTTGGTAAAGTGTGTGAAATAAGAAAGTTAAGAGTAAATGTGAATAAGAGCAAGGTAATTAGGTACAGTAGGGTTGAGGGTCAAGTCAACTGGGAGGTAAGTTTGAATGGAGAAAAACTGGAGGAAGTAAAGTGTTTTAGATATCTGGGAGTGGATCTGGCAGCGGATGGAACCATGGAAGCGGAAGTGGTTCATAGGGTGGGGGAGGGGGCGAAAATCATGGGAGCCTTGAAGAATGTGTGGAAGTCGAGAACATTATCTCGGAAAGCAAAAATGGGTATGTTTGAAGGAATAGTGGTTCCAACAATGTTGTATGGTTGCGAAGCGTGGGCTATGGATAGAGTTGTGCGCAGGAGGATAGATGTGCTGGAAATGAGATGTTTGAGGACAATGTGTGGTGTGAGGTGGTTTGATTGAGTAAGTAACGTAAGGGTAAGAGAGATGTGTGGAAATAAAAAGAGCGTGGTTGAGAGAGCAGAAGAGGGTGTTTTGAAATGGTTTGGGCACATGGAGAGAATGAGTGAGGAAAGATTGACCAAGAGGATATATGTGTCGGAGGGGAGGGAACGAGGAGAAGTGGGAGACCAAATTGGAGGTTGAAAGATGGAGTGAAAAAGATTTTGTGTGATCGGGGCCTGAACATGCAGGAGGGTGAAAGGAGGGCAAGGGATAGAGTGAATTGGATCGATGTGGTGTACCGGGGTTGACGTGCTATCAGTGGATTGAATCAGGACATGCGAAGCGTCTGGGATAAACCATGGAAAGCTGTGTAGGTATGTATATTTGCGTGTGTGGACGTATGTATACACATGTGTATGGGGGTGGGTTGGGCCATTTCTTTCGTCTGTTTCCTTGCGCTACCTCGCAAACGCGGGAGACAGCGACAAAGCAAAAGAAAAAAAAAAAAAAATATATATATATATATAAAAATATATATATATATATAAAAAATATATATAAATATATATATATATATATATATATATATATATATATATATATATATATATATATATATATATATATATATATATATATATATATATATATATATATATATATATATTTCTTTCTTTCAAACTATTCGCCATTTCCCGCGTTAGCGAGGTAGCGTTAAGAACAGAGGACTGGGCCTTGGAGGGAATATCCTCACCTGGCCCCCTTCTCTGTTCCTTGTTTTGGAAAATTAAAAAAAAAACGAGAGGGGAAGATTTCCAGCCCTCCGCTCCCTCCCCTTTTAGTTGCCTTTTACGACACGCAGGGAATACGTGGGAAGTATTCTTTCTCCCCTATCCCCAGGGATAATATATATATACATGTATATATATATATATATATATATATATATATATATATATATATATATATATATATATATATATATATATATATATATATATATATATATATATGTGAAGCGTCTGGGGTAAACCATGGAAAGCTGTGTAGGTATGTATATTTTGCGTGTGTGGACGTATGTATATACATGTGTATGGGAGTGGGTTGGGCCATTTCTTTCGTCTGTTTCCTTGCGCTACCTCGCAAACGCGGGAGACAGCGACAAAGCAAAAAAAAAAAAGATATATATATATATATATATATATATATATATATATATATATATATATATATATATATATATATATATATATATATATTATCCCTGGGGATAGCGGATTAAGAACACTTCCCACGTATTCCCTGCGTGTCGTAGAAGGCGACTAAAAGGGGATGGAGCGGGGGGCTGGAAATCCTCCCCTCTCGGTTTTTTTTTTCTTTTTCTTTTTTAAAGAAGGAACAGAGGGAGCCAGGTGAGGATATTCCAAAAAATGCCCAGTCCTCTGTTCTTAACGCTACCTCGCTAACGCGGGAAATGGCGAATAGTTTAAAAGAAAGAAATATATATATATATATATATATATATATATATATATATATATATATATATATATATATATATATATATATATATATATACACACACACACAGACATATACATATATACAAATGTACATAATTCAAACTGTCTGCCCTTATTCATTCCCCCCGCCACCCCGCCACACATGAAAGGAAAACCTCCTCCCCCCGCATGTGCGCAAGGTAGCGGTAGGTAAAGACAAATAAAGGCCACATTCGTTCACACCCAGTCTCTAGCTGTCATGTAATAATGCACTGAAACCACAGCTCATTTTCCACATCCAGGCCCCACAGAACTTTCCATGGTTCAACCCAGACGCTTCACATGCCCTGTTCAATCCATTGACAGCACGTCGACCTCGGTATACCACATCGTTCCAATTCACTCTATTCCTTGCACGTCTTTCACCCTCCTGCATGTTCAGGCCCCAATCATTCAAAATCTTTTTCACTCCATCTTTCCACCTCCAATTTGGTCTCCCACTTCTCCTCGTTCCCAAACCTCTGACACATATATCCTCTTGGTCAATCTTTCCCCACTCATTCTCTCCATGTGACCAAACCATTTCAAAACACCCTCCTCTGCTCTCTCAACCACACTCTTTTTATTACAACATATCTCTCTTACCCTATTATTACTTACACGATCAAACCCCCTCAACCACATATTGTCCTCAAACATCTCATTTCCAGCACAACTCTATCCATAGCCCACGCCTCGCAACCGTATAACATTATTGAAATCACTATTCCTTCAAACATACCCATTTTTGCTTTCCGAGGTAATGTTCTCGACTCCCAAAAAGTCTTCAACGCTCCCAAAAATTTCACTCCCACCCCCCAGCCAATGATTCACTTCCGCATCCATGGTTCCATCCGCTGCCAAATCCACTCCCAGATATCTAAAACACTTCACTTCCTCCAGTTTTTCTCCATTCAAACGCACCTCCCAATTGACTTGACCCTCAACCCTGCTGTACCCAACAACCTTGCTCTTATTCACATTTACTCTCAGCTTTCTTCTTTCACACACTTTACCAAACTCAGTCACCAGCTTCTGCACTTTCTCACATGAATCAGCCATCAGTGCTGTATCATCAGCGAACAACAACTGACTCACTTCTCAAGCTCTCTCATCCACAACAGACTTCATACTTGCCCCTCTTTCCAAAACTCTTGCATTCACCTCCCTAACAACACCATCCATAAACAAATTAAACAACCATGGAGACATCACACACCCCTGCAGCAAACCTACATTCACTGAAAACGAATCACTTTCC
This sequence comes from Panulirus ornatus, assembly GCF_036320965.1. NCBI lineage: Eukaryota > Metazoa > Arthropoda > Malacostraca > Decapoda > Palinuridae > Panulirus > Panulirus ornatus. Next base: position 9,572,272 of record NC_092249.1, read on the forward strand.
TCTTTTCCTACACGTACACATGGCTTACATCCTCGATAAAAACTTTTCACTGCTTCTAACAACTTGCCTCCCACACCATATATTCTTAATACCTTCAACAGAGCATCTCTATCAACTCCATCATATGCCTTCTCTAGATAGATAAATTCTACATGCAAATCCATTTAAATTTCTAAGTATTTCTCACATACATTCTTCAAAGCAAACACCTGATCCACACATCCTCTACCACTTCTGAAACCACACTGCTTTTCCCGAATCTGATGCTCTGTACACGCCTTCACCCTCTCAACCAATACCCTTCCATATAATTTGCCAGGAATACTCAACAAACTTATACCTCTGTAATTTGAGCACTCACTTTTCTACCCTTTGCCTTTGTACAATGGCACTATGCAAGCATTCCTCCAGTTTTCAGGCAGCTCACCATGAGTCATACATACATTAAATAACCTTACCAACCAGTCAAAAATACAGTCACCCCCTTTTTTGATAAATTCCACTACAATACCATCCAAACCCGGTGCTTTGCCGGCTTTCATCTTCCGCAGAGCTTTTACTACCGCTTCTCTGTTTACCAAATCATTTTCCCTAACCCTTTCACTTTGTACACCACCTCGACCAAAACACTCTATATCGCCGCTCTATCATCAAACACATTCAACAAACCTTCAAAATACCTCCTCTATCTCCTCACATCACCACTACTTGTTATCACCTCCCCATTAGCCGCGTTCACTGAAGTTCCCATTTGTTCCCTTGTCTTACGCACTTTATTTACCTCCGTCCAAAACATCTTTTTTTTTCTCCCTAAAATTTAATGATATTCTCTCACCCCAACTCTCATTTGCCCTCTTTTTCACCTCTTGCACCTTTCTCTTGACCTCCTACCTCTTTCTTTTATACATCTCCCACTCATTTGCATTATTTCCCTGCAAAAATAATCCAAATGCCTCTCTCTTCTCTTTCAAAATTAATCTTACTTCTTCATCCCACCACTCACTACCCTTTCTAACCTGCCCACCTCCCACGCTTCTCATGCCACAAGCATCCCTTGCGCAAGCCATCACTGCTTCCCTAAATACATCCCATTCCTACCCCACTCCCCTTTTTTCTCACCTTTTTTCATTCTCTACTCAGTCTCTCCTGGTACTTCCTCTTACAAGTCTCCTTCCCAAGCTCACTTACTCTCACCACTGTTTTCACCCCAACGTTTTCTCTTCTTTTCTGAAAACCTCTACAAATCCACACTTTTGCTTCCACTAGATAATGATCAGACACCCCTCCAGTTGCACCTCTCAGCACATTAACATCCAAAAGTGTGTCTTTCGCGCGCCTATCAATTAACACGTAATCCAATAACGCTCTCCGGCCATCTCTCTTACTTGCATACGTATGCTTATGTACATCTCTCTTTTTAAACCAGGTATTCCCAATCACCACTCCTTTTTCTGCACATAAATCTACAAGCTCTTCACCATTTCCATTTACAACATTAAACACCCCATGTACAACAATTATTCCCTCAACTGCCACGTTACTCACCTTTGCATTCAAATCACCCATGACTATAACCCGGTCTCGTACATCAAAACTACTAACACACTCACTCAGCTGCTCCCAAAACACTTGCCGATCATGATCTTTCTTCTCATGCCCAGGTGCATATGCACTATCCTCTTTCAGTTTTACCCATATCAATCTCGAGTATACTTTTTTACACTCTATCACATACTCCCACCACTCCTGTTTCAGGAGTAGTGCTACTCCTTTCCTTGCTCTTGTCCTCTCAGTAACCCCGTGACTTTATTCCCAAGACATTCCCAAACCACTCTTCCCCTTTACCCTTGAGCTTCGTTTCACTCAGAGCCAAAACATCCAGGTTCCTTTCCTCAAACATACTACTTATCTCTCCGTTTTTCTCATCTCTCTCTCTCTCTCTCTCTCTCTCTCTCTCTCTCTCTCTCTCTCTCTCTATATATATATATATATATATATATATATATATATATATATATATATATATATATATATATTTATATATACATATTTTATTTTTTTTTCATACTATTCGCCATTTCCCGCGATAGCGAGGTAGGTATATATATATATATATATATATATATATATATATATATATATATATATATATATATACCTATGAGTCCACGGGGAAAATGAAACACGAAAAGTTCCCAAGTGCACTTTCGTGTAATAATCACATCATCAGGGGAGACACAAGAGAGGAATATAACAGTCAGTTGATATACCTCGAAGAGACGAAGCTAGGACGCCATTTGGTAAACATAAACTTATCATAAACTTATCATTTTCCAAATCTGATGAACAATAAAGTTATCCAATTTGCATAAACTATCACTAATATCAACATTATAATTCTTTGTTCATTTGATAATAGAATTTTCAATGATATTTCTCGTGGTAATAGAGATAGAGTTAATAACTGACATGGCATTACTCCAGTCAATACAATGATCATATTTTTTAACGTGATTATACGAGGCATTTGATTCCTGTCCCGTTCTTCTACTATATTCATGTTGCTTAAGTCTAACAGACAGATGTGTGCGTGGGCAAGGATTCGAGGGCTGATTACTGGAGAGGTTGATCGAAACACATTCACCTAGAAGGAAAACTTTCAAGAAGATGAAATTATAGAAAAGGGCAAATGGACATCTAGAATAGGTAGTGTACCTGTGAAAGGTTTTTCTTTTTTCTATCTCGTTCATAGGATCGGAAAATATGGTCCAGGCTTTATACGAGAATTTCCGAACCCGTTGAAGCTATTTCTGAAAGTGGTTGTGCCGGGTTCAGTACCTGCAGGTTCAATAAATCGTTCTTGTGTACGAAGTGGTTCATACTCATTAGAATGATGGTGAAATTTAAGAAACACCGGAATGATCTTCATATTGGAAGAACTCTGGAGTTGTGTTGAAGGTAAAGGAACAATGGTATTATGCTGAACTAGAAACAACACAGGATTATTGTTGGAATTAAAGAAAAACTGGAATAACGTTGAAATTAAAGAACATTGGAATTGTGTTGAACTAAGAAAAACACTGGAATAGTATCAAAACTGAAGAAATACCGTGATAATGTAGAAACTGAAGAACTCTTGGCGGAAAAGAATGCTAAACTGAAGAAAATCCTGGAATAAACGATAGTAAAATAGATATATCGAGAATTACATTTGATAAAGGAAAAGGAAAAAATTAAAATAAAAAATAACCTCAAAAATTGTGAAAAATAAGAAAACGTAAAGTTTTACCTCATCTAACGTGTTTGATTAAATGGTATATATTTCACGGTGGGTTTGCTACCGTGGTGAGGGAGGTCAGCTGAATTACCAGTCAGACGGGGGCTGGAGCGTCCGGTGCATCGCAGGTGGGAGTCGAATGTTTGAAAAACATTTCCACGAAAAGAGAATGAGTTCGCAACAGGGCTTAAGATATATTCCTGGGTTAGAGTCCTGTTGGGTGGAGGAGAGAGAGAGAGAGAGAGAGAGAGAGAGAGAGAGAGAGAGAGAGAGAGAGAGAGAGAGAGAGAGAGAGAGAGAGAGAGAGAGAGAGAGAGAGAGAGAGATCCATTTCTCGAGATGAAAAGAAATTGTAACTTTGATTGCACTATCGCTCACTCTCTTGAGGTCTTGTAGTAGCTATGCATCACTTCCATGTCTCTCCAGACCCGACATTAATGTTGGCCCAGAGGCCTGGAAACTTATTATTGAAATGAGATGCCCAGACGCCACTCTTCCGTGCACGTTCTGATAATTTATACATGGGGGAAAAACGTACGAAATGTGGTGATGGCGTATGTCTAATTTAAGAGTAATTTATGTATTTGTAGCTGACGTGATCTTTTGTTAACTGAATACAATAATGTTGGATTTTACTGTTAGAAATGACTGTAGCTTTGGCCGTCATAATCTAATATCTCATTCATGTATACAAACGAGAATGTTTAATACATCTAATGATATGTTTGATACCAAATTGGTTACATAAATGTAGAAGCTGAAATCATAATAGCTTTCAATAGATTTTCAATAGGATGTACGTACGTCATTCACCCTCTGTAGACTGGGAATAAGTTAATAATGACAGCGACTTATTCCTTACGTATCTGCATATAGTAGATTAAGTACCTGTAGAATATGTACAATCAACAAAAAGTATCTTGACATTTTGGTTTTAGACAGTATGACACAACGGACGAAGGTTTTGGCAAATACTCTAGGACCTTGCCTGGCATCGGTAGCTCTGCTTTCCTTATATATGTCTTTCTCTGTGTATGTTAAAACAAATTATTCAGTGAAAAGTATACTGTTATTAAACTCATGTGTGAAGATCTTTATTTGTTGGGTGTACGTTTTGCGAGATGCATATCAACAGAGGAGGTTGGTGTGTGTGTGTGTGTGTGTGTGTGTTTGTGTTGTTGGGGTTTGAGGGGGGAGGATGGGAGAGAGAGTTCAACTCCAGTGGGGTAACAAATGGCAGTGACGTTCAGTAATTATGTAGTGGTCGGAGGATGTGTGTTCCCGAAGACCAGCTGTGACCTTCGGCGGACGAGACCCACTCACGCTCCATCAGTTGAAGGTCAACCTTGTCCTCATTGCGATGCCATTGCATTTCCCGTGTACTGGAGGAGAGACGTAACGAGATGAAATGTTTTATTACGGTCCAGAAGTAAGGAGAATAGAGAGAGATGGTTTGAGATAGAAAAAGTAAGGAGAATAAAGAGAGATGGTTTGAGATAGAAAAAGTAAGGAGAATAAAGAGAGATGGTTTGAGATAGAAAATAAAAAAGAGACAAGCCTGAGGACGAAGGATGTGGTGCAATTTGGAAAATATAGAAAAAAAAAGATGTTATGTTGAGCAGGAGTGAGATCAGGCGAGGCGAGTAAAGAGAACATGACGTGGGGACAGAAGAGAAGCTGATGTGGTGAGAAAGGTGAAGATGGCGCTATATGGTAAGGACACAATAGCAAAGGTACAGATGTCTGGATTACTGATATGTTTTGGCAGGTTATTTGCTGTAGTTGACCTAACAACAGGTTAGTTTGTAAGGGATACACACACAAACACACACACACACACACACACACACACACACACACACACACACACACACACATACACAGTTTTACTCTTCTCATACTGATAAAAACTAGACGTTCTTTCCACTCTGTGTTCCTTCATATATATGTTTTTTCCTTTTTCGTCTCTTTCGTAAGGATCGCAGTTATTCTTTCATTCCTGTACTGTCCCTTAAAGAATTTTTATTCTCTCTTTTCCCATTTTCTCTCGATTACATTCATCGTTTGTAAATCTGTAAAGAGGTCGTAGATCATGCCACGTTCTGTGATAAAACTATTGGAAGACAGATGCAAGGGGACTGTGGCACTCCATTTTGAGTATCTGTATTTCCAGTTTATCTAAGATATTCGTGGGGTAAAGAGAGACGTTCTTGCTGTCATAAGCAGATTCAGTCGAGTGTTAAATATGGATAAAGCAGATCCAGGCTCCTTTATAAAACGATTCACGCACGGCCCTGTCCGGGTTCGAATCCTAGACACGACCCACAGCCAATCAAGTTGCTCATCCTAAACTGTAAACTTGTTCTAAAAAATACGTATATAGGCACTTTTATAAGACTTTGTCGGTGAATGGATTGAACTGAATAGTGGAACTGTGAATATGGACAGTGATTAGAACTTCAAAAAGTTGTAGTGACAGTCGAAAATATTCTCTCTCTCTCTCTCTCTCTCTCTCTCTCTCTCTCTCTCTCTCTCTCTCTCTCTCTCTTGAGCGTAGGTCACTGTCGCTAACCAAACTTTGACAGGAAAGAACAGAAGAAGCAGTGGAGTAGAGAAGAGAGAACAGAAAAAACAGCTTTACGTTTGTGTACTGTGTATGTGTGTGTGTATGAGAGAGAGAGAGAGAGAGAGAGAGAGAGAGAGAGAGAGAGAGAGAGAGAGAGAGAGAGAGAGAGAGACTGGGCGGCTTCACAGTGAAGCCAGAGCTATTGAACAAACGAGACTCGTCACAAGAACTGTTTAACAACTAGAACACGGCTCAATGAGGGAGAGAACAGTGTGTAAAAAGCAGAACAGAGAAAAACGAAGGCAAGAACTGGAAAAGTTCATTTCGCTTTAGTGAACAGCAGAAGAAACTCTAACATTGCTCTCTTAAGACCTACATTTCTCGCTTCATGAAGGCCGTAGGTGAAACGACACCTCCTCCCTCTCTAGCAGACTCGTTCTGTTGTTCTTCGCCTTGAACATCCAAGTGATAACCTGGTATACCTGATCTGGATTTCTTTTTTTTTTTTTTGATATCTAAATATCGAATTGAAGACTCTGATGTGTAACTGGCAACTATAGCGACTCGTTATCATGTTTTGTCGGTGGAAAAACAATTAGACAGACGAAGAAAGAACGCTGTAGTTTTGAAGTATAGGGAACTTTCAGTATATTGTATCCCAGATACGATAGGTGATGAAGGAGGAAATATTTATTCGACTGGGAAGATTTATATAGAGAAAGAAAACGATGGCAACTCATTCCGCCGGCAGAGGTAGACTTCTCGCGCCATCAGAGCCTCAGTGTGCCATCGACCATCGTAGTGGGAAGATTGCTCCAGCTCGTGGGCCGCCCGTACCGCTCTGATTCTCGGCCACTCGCTGTGTTACGCTTAGAAAAGTGTGAATTTTAACATCTATTCACAAAGAGTGTTTTATTTTGGCAGTTACATATGCAAGAAAAAAGTGAGATAATGCAATGAAGAAGCCCATAGAGAGAGAGAGAGTAATAGTTATGTGCAGTGAACGAAATAGATGTCGAAACGTGTAATTACGTGATAAGAATCGGCTTTCGTGAAGCCGATTTCGGGCCGATTTATAACTACAGGAAGCTTTCGTGCACGGCGGCGCACGAATGAGCATGATATGTGCGCCGTAAAAAAAAGGATTCCACATCCTACAATGTTGAGAATATGTTGTACATGTCATCACAGTTGTGTTTCCTTCCTTTGGACCCGTTGCAAGTTTTGGTCAACTTTTTTCTTATCTTTCCTGTTGCCAATGGACAAGTCTGTTATTGGCCTTGATCATGCATGCAATTTCGCCAGGTGAAATTACACATACACACACACACACACACACACACACACACACTCATACACATAACACGCACATTATATATATGTATATATATATATATATATATATATATATATATATATATATATATATATATATATATATATGTGTATATGTAATGTATGTATATGTATAAGCTGTGTGTGTGTGTGTGTGTGTGTGTGTGTGTGTGTGTGTGTGTGTGTTTGCATTAGTAACTAAGCAGCATAATAGAATATTGGTGTAATATTCTGATATTCGCCTAGAAATATAGTTTACGATCCATCTCTAGCATCCTTGAGCGACAGAGCAGTTCCTTGAGTACATTTACATGTATTTGTAAATACTTGTAAATCATATAAATTACAGATCAAGATTTATAAAAGAGTATGATATATATATATATATATATATATATATATATATATATATATATATATATATATATATATATATATATATATATATATCCTTTGTAAAGATGAGATTGAATGGTGTACATAACTGTACAAATAGAAGGGAGTATTAGCCCCCGTTTTACTAACTTTTAACTTTGGGTCTGGAATTATTTAACTTTATTTTTACTAAAGAAGTATTTGCATGTTAGTATTTATGGAAGTACACGTGACAGAGCATGCTCTAGTTTTCGTGGCTAGAACTTTGCCTGAAGTTTAGCAAGAACAACATTTTGGTAGGAAAGAATATCAATTTCGTAAGCGCATTCTGTTGAGAAGATGAAATTCCTTGAATTCTTAATATTCCTTTTAAAAGTAGTTAAGGGAAATACAATGAGTTGGTTAAGAAAAAAAAAAAAAAAGCGCGTGAAGATAATGTACTCATATAACATTTTCCTGCTTAGAGAATTGTGGAAGCAAAGAATTATAGATTTAGAATTAAAGATAGAAAAAGAAATATAGGCTCCTCTACAAAGGTTTTAAGTCGAACTTCTCTGCGTAGAGACCTAGCCAACAAAACTGTTTATGTAAACGTAGAAATAGTTAAACAAATACAGTCTGTCTTTTTTATGCTACTGATAGAACAATATTTTAGAAACATCTTTGAATGCCCCATTAGAAATTATGAGCTTTTCATTTTGACAGAAGCCCAGATGATGCAGTGATCTTAGATTGTTAGAAAACGGAAATATTGTTTGAAAAATAAGTTCCTCTCGACTTGTGTTTTTCTTCTTTATTGAAGTAATATATTGCTGACTAGCTATACGAGTAGACAGGATAATTTGTCACAAATAGTTAAGAATAATCGCTGTGCACTTTGGAATTTTATATAGAAATCAAGCATAAAGATTACCGACGGATGAAAAAGAAAGAAATGCAGTATGTGATGAAAGGAGAAATGAATACAGCCATCGTGAAAGATAGAGCGACCAGCGTATTATTCTAAGACTGTACGAAGGTTGTGAAATGTAAAGACGGAGTTTGTTTTGCATTCACAGACAAGATCCAAAGCTCTCGAAAAAAGGTCTTGTACAGAAATATGTTACGAGCCAGCAATTTGTTTCAGTCTCGTCTTGAAATCTGACAGATTTGTGTTGAAACCTGAATCTTAATAGAACGTAGTGTGTCTCCTTAACAAATATGACTGAAATATACACACACACACACACACACACACACACACACATATATATATATATATATATATATATATATATATATATATATATATATATATATATATATATATATATGTATATATATATATATATATATATATATATATATATATATATATATATATATATATATATATATATATCGAAACAGTGTGAAGTATTGAGATATACTTGTGTAAACCACTGCAGACATTCTGCACACATTCATTTCAGGGAAACATGGAGTCTGTGTTAAACTGACCATGGAGATGCTGTTTATCCATTTGCTTTGGAAGTTACGATCGGTGTTTATTACCCAAGTGGTCTGTAATGAACCCACAACACACACACACACACACACACACACACACACACACATACACACATAGGTATATACACACGAGTATACTCACACATATTTATCCAGGGAAAGGAGAATGAGCGAAAACAGACACGTAGAATGCTCACATTCTGGTCGCTTGATACACGACAGATAATTTTAAAACACATCTTAATCATGATAAGTTAAAGAACCCAAAGGTATTTGATCTAGCTCTCCAAGACACTTGTGTCAAGTAGGCAGAGAGCGTCAAGTAGTAATTATAAGTGGGGAACCGTGATGAATGTAAGTTGAGAGAATGAAGAAGAAGAAGAAGAAGAAGAAGAAGAAGAAGAAGAAGAAGAAGAAGAAGAAGAAGAAGAAGAGGAAAGAGAGTAAAGGAATGAATTTGGTTAGTTTTCACAAACGTCAAATCGACGAAAGAGAGAAGACTCGCAAGATGTTTCCAAAATGCAGGTCTGGCGCGTAGTTCTCACCGCAGGGAAGTCTAAATTTACGGGAAACGAGTCGTTTGAGTTTTGCGGAAGTGTTATAATAGATGAAGAGATAGATTGCCATCAGCCCACGACGTGTGGGCGAGGCAGGAAAGAAAAAGAACTGAGTCAGAGTGAAACTTGACAGTCACTGAAGCGGAAGAGGGAGAGAGAGAGAGAGAGAGAGAGAGAGAGAGAGAGAGAGAGAGAGAGAGAGAGAGAGAGAGAGAGAGAGAGAGCTGGAGGAGAAGGAGACTGATTGGTGAAAAAGATAACGAGGATGTCGGGATTGGAAGTGATTGGTTGGCTGTTGTGGGGGCTCAGAACCTAAAAGATTAGGTAAAATATCGTTATTATGTGGACGATTGGTAAGAAATCAAGGAAGTTAGTGATGAGATGATTAAACATCAGTAGACTTCCGACGAGAGGAAGATTCATTTGAAGGAAATACCAGGACAGCATGGCAGTATCTTTCCTTTAGACATTGATGATAAAGGCACACACCCACACACACACACACCCACACACACACACACACACACACACACACACATATATATATATATATATATATATATATATATATATATATATATATATATATATATATATATTTATATATATTAAAGAAGAGAGGGCTGAAAATTGATTAGATTTAGATAAAACTCTGAAAACTCTACAAAAGGGATTTAGAACAAGAAAGATGTTAGAATGAGAAATATTGAAAAAAGAAAACTAAAGGAATGTAATTTTGGTGTCGTTTAGAAATCTCAGAGAGATGCGTATGATATGAAGAACGTGAATTCCTTTAGGGTAATTTAGCATAACGGAGCAACAGTATTGTCTTTCCAGTGTGAAGGGGGCTTTGCTTTGATAGTTAATGAAGAGGGTATTGTAATCCATCTTGTGCAGATAATAGTGTAGACAGATGATGTATAGTAAGGGTTCACAGTTCTGAGTTGATTGGTTCAATACAGAGGAGAGTTGCGTGAACAGACGGATTTTGGGAGGAGTTCATCTCCTCGGATATTAAGTACGAAGGATCATTCGCTGAAGCTAAGTGGGAGAGCAGATTCACGAGTAGACATATGTAGAGAAAGTAGACAGTGTTAAGGATGTGTCCTTTGTGTCGGTTCTGAGAAGTGAAGTATACATATGTGTGATTGCACTTGTGTCTTACAGAGAGAGAGAGAGAGAGAGAGAGAGAGAGAGAGAGAGAGAGAGAGAGAGAGAGAGAGTTTGCGCTCGTGTTACCCCATATCTTAACCTTGGGCATAGGTACTATACATTTACTCCTATGTGCACACACACACACACACACACACACACACACACACACACACACACACACACACACACACACACACACACCACACACACACACCAGCCTCTGACAGGTACCCGTTTATTGACCAGTCGTGATGTCCAAATGCCGCGTCCAGGATTCGAACCCGGGTGGGTCCGTGCGTGAATCATAGTCAGCGACGCTTACCACTACACCACGGAAGCTCACGTGTGTTGAAATGGGGTACTTGATTATGTAAAGGTACAGCAAAGACTACTGAAAGATGCATGTTGCCCTGATGAAGCCAATGGACCAAATAGAGTAGGGCTTTGCTCAGGTATTGAACTGGGATTCGAACCCTGTAACTGATTTTAGGAACCACATTGAACCTGAGTATCCACATACAGTAGAAATGGCATGAAAGTAGATTGGCCAAGAGAATATTTCCTGGTGAAGACGTACGTTGTCAAAGGTATTAAGAGATCATTGGATTTGTAAGTTTCATATTCAAATGATTCCAATCGCGAGACGTTAGTTCCCTTGGACGAATCAGCTAAGTGTGTCAGGTAGAAAAGGTAAGGAGCACTTTTAGTATAACTGTGAAAGTCCACGTTTTCTTTCTAACACACAGATCTGGATTGAAGATGTCTGTGAGTGGTTTCAGAAGCTTTATGTACCTAAACTACCCCCATGAGAACTGAGGATGCAGTTTACAGTGATAAGATACATGACAAGTTCAGTCTCGATGGAACCGAATGATAGTGATTATAGCCTCGAAAAGTCCCAGTAATTGTAATTACAACTTCGAAAAGACCCAGTGGTAGTAATTATAGCTTTGAAAGGACCCAGTGGTAATAATTACAGACTCGAAGAGACCCAAAGACAATAATTGCACACTCGAAAAGACCAAATGGTAGTAATTGCAGCTTCAAAAGGGCCCAATAGTATCAATTATAGCCTCGGTTAGACCGAAGAATAATAATCAGAGCCTTGAAAAGACCCAGTGATAGTAATTACTCTCCCGATAAGACCTATTGCTTGAGATTTCAGCCTCGAAATGACTAGTAATAGATACGGGCTCGAAAAAACCTACTAGTAGTGATTTTAGTTGAAGACAAAAAAATACAGTGGTCTGTTGCCGTGTGTACTTTGTTTGTACAGTCACGTCTTCTACCTCTCCCTCTCTCTCACTTAGTGAGAATAATCGAGTGAGAGAAATGAGGAGACACAGCATCAATGATGAAATAAGGGAGACAATGAGAATTACTGGGAGAGTGTGTTGGCAATACTTGTGCCTGAGAGATTGTCTTTAAAAGGCACAGAGTTCGCACTGCTCGGAGGAGACTTCGGTTCGGAATGCAAATGCTTCCGTCTCCAGTTGAGGATGGAAATGATTCCAATGAGCTCAAATGAGTTATTGAATAATGTAACTGTGAGTAGTATGAAATGAATACTTACTAATTGTTATATAAATATATATATATATATATATATATATATATATATATATATATATATGTATATATATATATATATATATATATATATATATATATATATGGTAAAGTGTGTGAAAGAAGAAAGTTAAGAGTAAATGTGAATAAGAGCAAGGTTATTAGGTACTGTAGGGTTGAGGGTCAAGTCAATTGGTAGGTAAGTTTGAATGGAGAAAAACTGGAGGAAGTAAAGTGTTTTAGATATCTGGGAGTGGATCTGGCAGCGGATGGAACCATGGAAGCGGAAGTGGATCATAGGGTGGGGGAGGGGGCGAAAATCCTGGGAACCTTGAAGAATGTGTGGAAGTCGAGAACATTATCTCGGAAAGCAAAAATTGGTATGTTTGAAGGAATAGTGGTTCCAACAATGTTGTATGGTTGCGAGGCGTGGGCTATGGATAGAGTTGTGCGCAGGAGGATGGATGTGCTGGAAATGAGATGTTTGAGGACAATGTGTGGTGTGAGGTGGTTTGATCGAGTAAGTAACGTAAGGGTAAGAGAGATGTGTGGAAATAAAAAGTGCGTGGTTGAGAGAACAGAAGAGGGTGTTTTGAAATGGTTTGGGCACATGGAGAGAATGAGTGAGGAAAGATTGACCAAGAGGATATATGTGTCGGAGGTGGAGGGAACTAGGAGAAGTGGGAGACCAAATTGGAGGTTGAAAGATGGAGTGAAAAAGATTTTGTGTGATCGGGGCCTGAACATGCAGGAGGGTGAAAGGAGGGCAAGGAATAGAGTGAATTGGATCGATGTGGTATACCGCGGTTGACGTGCTGTCAGTGGATTGAATCAGGGTATGTGAAGCGTCTGGGGTAAACCATGGAAAGCTGTGTAGGTATGTATATTTGCGTGTGTGGACGTATGTATATACATGTGTATGGGGGTGGGTTGGGCCATTTCTTTCGTCTGTTTCCTTGCGCTACCTCACAAACGCGGGAGACAGCGACAAAGCAAAAAAAAAAAAAATATATATATATATATATATATATATATATATATATATATATATATATATATATATATTTATAGATAGATAGATAGATAGATAGATAGATAGATAGATAGAATACCAGAAAGAATTATGCACGACAACAATTGACCTCGTAAAATGTAGGTCAACCTAAACGATGGTTCAAGGCCGCCACCAGAAGTCAAGATTGAACGCTGCCGTCGAAACTTAGTTATGCTGAGCAGTTTAGAAGTATGACGAGAGTCAAGGTGACATCCGGATTCCTCCCTGCTTCCTTTGTAACTTTCGACTGGTTTTGAGACCTAAATTTCATCACGCTTCCCTTGTCTCAAAGTCACTGGAGTCGACGCTTTCATATCCGAGTCTCAGTGGCTTAAATAAGAGAAGGTCTGGACTTGTGGGAAGGACCCGGTCCATGCGAACGATGAAGACTCTACAATTCGAGTTCAGGTCGCTAGTGACACCGGCAACGGAGATGAGCAAACTGTCAAGAGGTTTGTTCAGACAGAATACAGGCTGAAGGTCGAGGAGCTGTGCTGTAGACAGTGGTATCAATGGACAATGGCTTGATCTGGTCCAACACTTCCCAATGTGTGGTAGTTTCCACTGAGGATGACAACTTGGCTTTCACCAGTTCCACAGTGAAGCTTCGTGACCTCAGTGAGTTGATCTGCTACACCAGTTCCAGAGAGGCGGGACAGGGAGACGAGCAACTCCCCTCTTGCCTGAGAGGTCGGGAAGCAGTTATCTCTCACAGTGGACACACCAGAGAGACATCAAACTGGAACTGTTCCTTTCCTTCAGGTTCTTCGGGTATCTCGCCCGTGTTGCCGGCTGGTGGAGCGATCGATGTTCAAGTTGACGAACGTTGTGATTGAGGTCGAGATGATGATGTAAGCTGCGCTGTGAGGGTTAACTTTGGGCTTCATCCCAGTCTTGAGTAAGGGTGTTCTAACAGGGATCTCTTGGGTATTGAAGCCGAGGTCGATAGGGTGCCAAAGGCTCCATCTTCCTCCTTTTAAGTAGCATTACATTCATCATCGCATTCAGCGTTGTATCTGGTTCTGCGTTCACCTTGTCGTAAAATGTTTGTATCTCCCATCATGATGATGCCTTAAGTCGCTTTTTTTTTCTCCCGGCAGATGTAACCTTTGATAATAATGTAAGCCAAAACATCAGACTTTCCTCTCCTCCTGCACCAGTAGGAGAGCCAAGGTCTCGAGGAACTTCATCTCGTTCACAAGATCTGCATAGCCAAGTTCCAAGAGGTCTCCGAGCTCGTTCAAGAATTCCTCCTCCTCATAGCCAACTAGAGCGACCGAACGCTCGGCGGCGGCCTTGTTTGACATATTGATTTTACTGAGCTTCTCCAAATTTGACGTTTCCACAGGCTTTGTGATCACGTATTTCTTCAGGCGAGGTCGGCAATTGCTGCGCGCTGTCCTGGAAAGTCATGAGCTCTCGGGTCGCCAGCCAGAGCCGTGATGAATGGTCATCTTCATGAATTAATGGTGATGAAAGAAGCACGGACATAACTTGCCGTTGGGAGGGCAATTTGTTCTTGGGCAAATTTATTGCTACTGGGGCCATTAACCAGATCCTTGGTTGCACTTCATGTTAGCATTTTCTTTATTTTTAACATTCAGTTTGTAGATACACCGCCAGTCATCTAGTCTGCAGAGACGCTTGTTTGTCCATGGAATGCAAAGCACAAAGGAATACTAAGAAACACTAAGGGATGCGAGCAAGCAATAGACCATCGGGTACAACCAAGACTTTTGTGACAACAGAAGAGATCAGAAACAAAAGAGGAATACCTGGAAATGTTATATGTACAGAAGCGAGAATACAGTCAGTCATGGACTTGAAACCAAATATATGTCAAGTCTCTAGTTCTTTTAAAGCTTATTTATGGTGTTTTCCTTAGTCAGATCATTAAGACACCAAGCGAATAGGGAAGAGTGCGTATCAAGCGATGCTTTCTGTATGTGCTTACAGGACGTCCTCTTCTTTGCTCCTCATAGACTACAGAAGTCAAAGACAGGTTCACCAAACGTTGCTTGTCATCACAGCTACCGTGTTTGTATGTGTATATTGTTCGATTTGATGACTCTCAGCTGCTGAGGATTATCAAATCGCAATCCATATCATATGTCAAACATACGAATGCTTACAAGAAGTTTTGACTGCTTAATTGCTTGGTTCTTTAGGCTTTAAGCTTATCGATTGGCCGGATCATTAAGGCCGTCAGCGTTAAGCTGTAGTCACTAGTCCTATGAATACTTTCCTCATATCTCAGAGTTATTTCTGAGACCATATAATCTCTCACTACTTATATGGCTTATTCGATGCGACTTGTATGTATGGATGTGAAGGTTCGCCAGGTCCATACCTGGCATAGGCCCATGACAATGATAGCCCTTTCTCAGGTGTGCCATTACTGGCAGAGGTCAAGGATGTATTTGTGAGTGCATAGGCTTATTTTCTTGTGTGTGTGTGTGTGTGTGTGTGTGTGTGTGTGTGTAATTCCTCTAGCTTAACCAATCCTCACCTTAGCCAGTCCTCAGCATAGTTAACCCAATGTATAGCCAGCCATCAGCTCAGGAAAATCCCAGTTTAGCGAGCTTAACGAAGTCTCAGCTGAGCCAGCTTAGCTACTCCTCAGCCCAACCAGACCTCAGTTTAAGCAGCCCTCAGCTTAGTCAGTCTTCAGCCTAACCAACTCCCAGCTTAACCATCCTTTAGCTTAGTCAGTCTTCACCCTAGGTAACTTCCAGCTTTACCATCCTTCCGCTTATCGACTCGTTTACTCAAGTGTTGAGGAAGGGGATCAATGAGACAACATTCGTTAAACTGTGAACGTTAATGGGATGTTTGATAATTATATCCCCTTGGATGGTGAATATACATTGTGTAAATGTTTGTCGAACGTGTTACAGTGAAGAGAATCGATAGGAAGACGTATAGAGAACACCATTATCACATATAAGTAGAAACGGCACGAACTTTGTTTGTATAACTTTCATCATACAGCAGTGACTACATGTATCAAGGGAGGTTTACGAGATGCTTGGATAACAGGAGGATGATTTTGATTTCCAGTTGAGGAAAAAAAAATCCCTTGATAAAGAGAGTCAGTTGGTCGTCTGTGTTTGGTAACAAAGAGGATTGAATAACTTGCATTCAGTTTGCTTATCTGATCGCAACTTGGTAGAAGCGAAAGCTAAAACGACAATGCACGACTGTTATTAGGAATTATCGAAATGTTTATTTAAGTGACAGAAAGGAAAGGAAGAATGTCAATGACTAATCAGACAATTTGTGTATTTACAAAAGTAAGGGAAGACTGCCTTCCAACCAGGGCCTATAGAGAATAAGGTCGAGGTTTAAAGTTATCAGGGAGGGATTCCAGACCTAAGGCATAAGATATTTGGAAGTATTCCAGAGGTTTTGGGGAGAGATTCCAGACTTAAGCCATAAGGCATTAGAAAAATATTCCAGAAGTTATCAGGGAGGAATTTCAGACACGCCTTAAGTTATTAGGAAACATTCCAGAGGTTATCAGGGATGGATTCCAGACCTGAGCCAAAGATATTAGAAAGTATTCTAGAAGTTATCAGGGAGGGATTCCAGACCTAGGCCATAAGATACTAGGAAAACATTCCAGAAGTTAACAGGGAGGGATTTCAGACCTAAAGCTTGAGACTTTTGGAAGAGATTCCAGAGGTTAAAGCTTTATGACATTATGAAAAGATTCCAGACCTAAGCTCTTTAGATATAATGGAGAGATTCCAGCCTTAGGGCATTATGAAGAGATTCCAGACCTAAACTTTTAAGACATTATGGAGATATTCCAAACCTAAGCTCTTAAAGACTTTATGAAGAGACTCCAGACCTATAGCCTTAAGGCATTATGGAGAGACTCCAAACTTAAGATTATGGAGAGATTCCAGACACAAGCTCGTAAGATGTTATAGAAAGATTCTAGACCTAAATCCTTAAGTCTTTATGGAGAGATTCCAGACCTAAAGCGCAAGGCATTATAGAAAGATTCCAGATCCAAGCTCTTAAGAATTTATGGAGAGATTCTATACCTAAACCTTTCAGACATTATGGAGAGATTTCAGACCTAATGTCTTGAGACATTATGGAGAGTTTTCAGACCAGTTTCTTGAAACTTTACAGAGGATTCCATATCTAAAGCCTTGAGACATTATGGAGAGATTTCAAACCTAATATCTTCTGTCATTATGGAGAGATTAAACGCCTAAACTCTTAAGGCATTATGGAGAAATTCCAAACCCAAACCTTTGAGACATGAAGGAGACATTCCAGATCTAAGCTCGCGAGACATTATGGAGAGATTCCAGAGCTAAACTCTTATGACGTTATGGAGATATGCCATGCCTAAAGCTTGAGAATTCAGGGAGCGATTCCAGACCTAAAGCTTAAGATTTAAGGAAGAAATTTCATACCTAAATCTTTAAGACATCATGAAGGCATTAAGGAATACAACTCTCAGATATATAATTCAGGAGGGAAGACCTTTTGGATATTATGACAGATCCAACAGTGACGTCTGAGAACCACAATAAACTATAAAAGTATATCTGGATTATTCATCGGTGAGACGAATCCGTCAAGGAATTTGCGAAAGACAAAATAAAACAGGGGAGACATTTTAGAAATACACTGATGCTTCGGAGTATCAGAGAGAAAGCAGTTTGCCCTCGAGTGCGGAGGCTTCAAGACCATCCAGGAATAATGCCTTGGAGGTACGAGAGGGATTCAGTGGAGAGATTTTGGCTATCTTAGGGAGATAAATGCTCACCTGAGAGATAGCAGAAGTATCAGAGGACCAAGATTAAGATACTAAAGCATCAGAAATTTCTACTGGTGATATAGTGAGACTCCGAAGCAACTCTTTGGAGTTTTAAAGACTTGAACCTAATGATGCTACCCTTGAGCACGACCATACGATCCTGAGCACGACCGTATTACCCTTGAGCACGTCTGTGCGACCCTTGAGCATAACTGTGAGGCTCTTGAGCACAATGGCATGGTCCTTAGATATGTTCGGGGCCCTTGAACTCGATGGCATAGTTCTTGGATATGTTCGAGGTCTTGCTTTTTAACTTGACCCTATAGGGCGAGGCTAAAGACTCAGGCCATCATACCCAAGGGTCGTAAAGTCGTCCTTGAGGGTCGATCTGTTGTGCCATCGTCCTCAGGTTGGCTGGGTGGTTATTTCAGCTTTAGGCCCATCGACTAGTAGGATTTTTTAGGGCCGTCAGCGTCAAAGGTATAACCATCAGTCAAAAAAAAGAAAAAATTGGATCTTCAAATGTTCAAGATATATCGATGGTCTAACACGCTTTCACGTCATACACGGTCTTTGTTTTGCTCATAACGTTAATAGAGGAATAAGGAAATAGTGACAAAACACTGGGTCATCAGTAAATAGTTTCATGAAGAGTTAGTTAACAGGAGAGATTCTTATAAGAATATAAATATCTCCAATGTCAACAAAACCTATTTGCAAAATGTACAAGGCAATATATATATAAAGCAAAAATGGGTATGTTTGAAGGAATAGTGGTTCCAACAATGTTGTATGGTTGCGAGGCGTGGGCTATGGATAGAGTTGTGCGCAGGAGGGTGGATGTGCTGGAAATGAGATGTTTGAGGACAATGTGTGGTGTGAGGTGGTTCGATCGAGTAAGTAATGTAAGTGTAAGAGAGATGTGTAGAAATAAAAATAGCGTGGTTGAGAGAGCAGAAGAGGGTGTTTTGAAATGGTTTGGGCACATGGAGAGAATGAGTGAGGAAAGATTGACCAAGAGGATATATATGTCGGAGGTGGAGGGAACGAGGAGAAGTGGGAGACCAGATTGGAGGTGGAAAGATGGAGTGAAAAAGATTTTTTGTGATCGGGGCCTGAACATGCAGGAGGGTGAAAGGCGGGCAAGGAATAGAGTGAATTGGATCGATGTGGTATACCGGGGTTGACGTGCTGTCGTTGGATTGAATCAGGGCATGTGAAGCGTCTGGGGTAAACCATGGAAAGTTGTGTGGGGCCTGGATGTGGAAAAAGAGCTGTGGTTTCGGGCATTATTGCGTGACAGCTGGAGACTGAGTGTGAACGAATGGGGCCTTTGTTGTCTTTTCCTAGTGCTACCTCGCACACATGAGGGGGGAGGGGGATGGTATTCCATGTGTGGCGAGGTGGCGATGGGAATGAATAGGGGCAGACAGTGTGAATTGTGTGCATGGGTATATATGTATGTGTCTGTGTGTGTATATATATGTGTACATTGAGATGTATAGGTATGTATATTTGCGTGTGTGGGCGTGTGTGTGTGTACATTGTGTATGGGGGTGGGTTGGGCCATTTCTTTCGTCTGTTTCCTTGCGCTACCTCGCAAACGCGGGAGACAGCGACAAAGCAAAATAGATATAAATATATATATATATATATATATATATATATATATATATATATATATATATATATATATATATATATATATATATATATATGAAGAACAAGATCTGTGATGAGATTAGAAACAACACTGAGAATATTTCTAAATGATAATAATCATAATAATAATAAAAATGATGATGATAATAACAATAATAATAAAATGATTAATTAGAAATGATAACGATAAAGAAAATAGAAAAGTAGAAGTATTAATCCCTAAATCTTTTTCACAAAAGATGCCCTCCGGTTCTTACCTGAGCGTGTGGCACCCTGGTCAATTCTGCAGAGCTGGCAACTATTAATCTTTCGCCTTTTTGAAACATCGATGAGCCATCATACGCATGAATGGAAGCCCTTTGAATTTCTCGCCCAGAGTAAAATCCTTTTCTTTGAATTTCTCTGGCAAGGAGGACGGTAATAATTGTGCTAGTTTTATTTTTTTGTTATACGTTGGCCACATCATATGTATATAGAATTCTTATGCTAAAAAGATTTTTTATTTTTTTTTATATAAGGGAGTGTCTTCGAGATATTGCGAGTGTTTACATTACGTGATAAAAAGAAAAAAGGCGAAGTTTGCTTTCGGATGTGTTGCGCGGCCGCGGGCTATTAACTAACTGGAGCAAGACAGATCGATTGTCCGCAGAGAGGGTCTCTCTCTCTCTCTCTCTCTCTCTCTCTCTCTCTCTCTCTCTCTCTCTCTCTCTCTCTCTCTCTCTCTCTCTCCTGTCACTCCTCTTGCCATCTCTCTTCTCTTTTTCACTTTTTCCTCAGTGTCTTTATCTGTGTTGATGTGTGTGTGTGTGTGTGTGTGTGTGTGTGTGTGTGTGTGTGTTTGTGTGTGTGGTGTGTGTGTGTGTGTGTGTGTATGTGTGTGTCTGTGTCTGTGTGTTTGTACGTGTGTGTCTGTGTCTGCACTAGTGCGAGCGCAGAGCCGGCTTAGTGCGGCGTCCGGCCAACAGATGGCAGGACCGTCTTGTGCCAGACCTGTACCTGTGTAGTTTTCTTTTGACACCATCATTCCTCATGCTTATCTTACGTCTGTTGATTGTCGTGTTGATGATATAGAAGTCAACCATAGCTATCATGGTAGGTTTTGACAGTTCATGTAGTAAGATATATATGTAGGTGTAAAAGATCAATGACATATATGTATAAAGAGGCAAAAAGGGATCAGATGCTATTGGGTTTAGAAATGGCATTCGGGAGCTCAGTTACTGCACCACGTTCGTGATCTTAAGATATTATCTGAAAAGTTGTAACACTAGGGAGACCAGGAACGATATATTTAATGCCTCAAGGCCGCAGTAGCCAAGCAATTTCATATCACAGACCTTGGTAGGAAAAGAAAACACCAATTTCTCTTTTAAACTGAAGGTTGACAATTGCCGTGTTATCTGAAGTTCCGTCAGGCAAAGTCGTTCAAACGTATCATTACGAGGTAGAGTTTCTCGCCATCTTATTTAACCTATTTTATGGTTAATGACACGGAATTGTTTAGCATTATCTGGCTGAATAAGTAAATGAAACCCACACACACACACACACACACACACACACACACACACACATACATACATTGATGAAGAGACTTCACAGACATTTCAGTTGAACATATCCCAGTTCTAACCGATGGTTATTCCCTTGCAGATAAACTAAGTGATTCCTCCGACATGTTTTGTGACGGGAAAGAATTAGATTTGAATCCTGTACACTAATGTCTATCATTAGATAACGCACAGACACGCTAGAAAATCCATGAAGTGATTTGAGCTTTTTTTTTAAGTGATGTGTATAATATTTTTCACTGAAAGCAAAACAAATGGAAGTGAAATTGAACTATGAAACTGTGAGTAGAGAATAAGATTCCATAAAATTCCTGTATATGAAAGAATGCTCCTTCTTTTCCACATCAAGAGCTGGATCATCAAGAAACACAACAGGAGGGAAGGATAAACAGGTTCGACCCCCAAGAAAGATGTACACAGCTCGGCTTGCCACCTTCTGCGTCTTCTACCTCGTCCTCACTGCTCCCAGAGTCAGAGGTAAGGTACAAAGCTGACCTCGTTCAGTGATCCGTGTTTCACCTCTGTGCTCGACGGTTCGACCCTCTGAGCACAACTGTTCGACCCCCCTTGTGCACAATGGTTCGACTCTTGAGCACAACGGTTGGACTCCCCATGAACACAATGGTTCGACCCTCTGAGCACAACGGTCGTGACTTGAGCACAACGGTTTAGCTCCTGTGCACAACGGGAGTGACTTGGGCACTACGGTTCGACCCCTGTGCAAGATGGTTCATTCCGTGAGCATGACGGGGCCAACCCGTGTGAACGACGGTTCGACCCCTGTGCAAGATGGTTCATTCCTTGAGCATGACGGGGCCAACCCGTGTGAACGTGTGTATGACTGGCCGACCGACCTTTGAGCCAGATTGTCATTTCCAAAGTGTCATTCCGTCGGGATCAAGAGTTGTATTGTCTCTCATGAGGTCGGATATTTGTTGGTAGCTTATAAGCTAAGGGAGTGCAGGACTTAAGTAAGCAATGGTTGAGATAAGCAAAACAATTTAGGATAATTATATAAAGAAAAGGTAGCCCTGACTAAGACTATCATTTCTTTTTATTTCATTGTGCACTTGAGATAAATGATCGTGCCAAAGGCTTTCATGTTGCGCGTGCGGTAAAAGTATGAGTGGAATGTGATTCACCAGAGTTTGTGTATTGAGTTACTTGACACTGAAAACCTTTTTATTCTTTTTTCAGCCATTGTGTGAAGATGAATAGCCCATTGAGATGCACTCGTGCATTTTTGTATATTTACCTGTTATGCTATCAAGCCAAATTGCTTTCTAAATTTTACATGTTTGTTCTCCTTTATCCTCTTTTTTTTTTAAGAGACTGTGATTCATTATTGAAATCTATAGTTGTCTGTGGAGAACTGTGATTACTCGCAACCCTCTATATGGATTTTGGACACTGTATACATTATGAAGCATTTGAGAAAAGAATATACTTTTCTAATATAAGTTTAAGGTATATGCATGGAAGGAAGGGCCTTGTTTGCTGAGAACTTAGAGCAAAATATGTAAATATTGGAGCCTTGAGCGTGAACATGGATAAATGTGTATCTTCTTTTATGTAATCGATGTTTTGGGTAGTAATTAGATGGTGATTAGTTTAGTGGATCACAGCCAGAGTGCTATGGGTCAGTGGAAAGGGCTAAGGTAGTGATGTGTGTGTGTTGGTGCAGACGAGGTAGTATAGCCAGAGGGTTGGAATACTTGTAGTACAGATGACGTAGATGGTAATCAAAAGTGAAGAAGGATACAGACGGCATTTTCATGCCGACGTCTGCATTCAAAGGCAGAGGTCCTCATGAAATCCTAAGATAAAACAGTCGAGGACTAATTGGATAAAGACATATAGAGAGAGTGTAGAAGAAAAACATGGTGTAGGATTTTGGAAAAAGGTGGGAAAACCTGCATTCTAAAAAGAGGCACTAACCTTGACTTTGAAGCGTAAGCGAAGTGTGAGGAAGAAAGACACAGGTGTGTGAAGTTTTTTTGGACAAGAAGATAAAATCCTACTGATAATGAAGCTTGTGGAACCTGACGCGTAGATAAGAGAATAACCGGCTGCATTAGATAGCCGGCATTTCAGCAGGAGATGCACATTTTTCTTTTTTTATCAAGGGATGGAAGATGATACGAGAGAGGAAGTCGTGTAGGAGAAAAAAAAGGAAGATCATATTCAGTATGGAGTGTAGTGGCCTTGAGGTACTAAGGTTGGTAAAGAAGTTCAACCACCGTGAAGGATTTAGTGGGGGAGTGTTTCATCAGAGGAGAGACATCAAAGGAAGAGTGAGAAGAGGAAAAAAAAAATATAGGAAAGATAGCCAGGAGGAAAAAGTAAATAAAAATAAAGATATAGAGCTCAGAGAGTAGATGACTCTCGTCAACTACCAGCATAATACTAGTGTACTTAAGCAGTGGTTGAGCAGGGATTAACCCTGCATACCACTAGCATAGGAATAGTATATTAAAGCAGTGGTTGAGTGGGATTGATCCCCGTTAACTATTAGCATAGTTGTGGGTGAGTGGGATTGACAGCCGTCAACTATTAGCACAGGATTAGTGTATTAAGCAGTGATTGAGTGGGATTGACCCCCGCTAACTATTAGCATAGGACTAGTGTGCTAAGCAGTGGTTGAGTGGAGATTAAAGCTCATGGCTGCTGGTGAATTTGTATTGAATAGGAAAGAGGTGGAGTGTTGAAAACCGAACAGGAGGAACGAAAGATGATGTTGAGACGACCCTTCGCGGAAGGATAGGTGATAGCCAGGAGGGAATAGGAAGATTAAAGATGAGAAGGGATTAACTCTGTAAGAGATACTCTTCTCTAAAAGCTCCAGGGAATAAGGCGAGGGTCCGTTCAGACAGCACTGGGAAAAGAAACAAATAGAAAATACATATTAATCGTCATCATGTGAATCAATCCTCTAACTTTTCACAAACATGAACAATTATTTGGGAGAACGAAGGCACACTTAGGAGGGGAGGGAGTTAGCAAGAAACAGTCTCTTGTAACAGATGGCAGAGTTCCAAAGATGGAGATGTTAACCGAAAAAATACGGTACACTTGGGTCCACATGGCGAGAGAAAATCATAGAGGTACAAACTCAATGAAAGTATGGAGGAGAAATGACCTTTATCAGCGTAGATTTTTTTCTTACGTAAACCACCCTAGAGATAGATGGTGGCAGATACATGACCCCAACTGGAATAAGTGGTAATGAAGTGGGTTATTGAGGCTGTAAAGGAAATATTCTGACAATAAAGCAGACTCAGAACAGAGATAGATAGTGGCTATACTGTGATATACATTTTCCCTGTGGTAACATGAGAATGAAATTCCTCGATACACAGTATCAAGCATTATTACAAGAAGTTCTGTAATTAGCACCAAGATAATTAGCTCATTACCATATTTCTCTGATCCCACGTTACTTTACAGTTAGCATTAACTCAAGAAACAAGTCATACCGCACGATCATTGTTGTCACTTCCTACCACTCTATTCTTCTTAGGTCGTATCCCTGTAAAGTCGTATTTGTAAAGCGATTGATCACGCCTTAGATACACTGTTCATTAACTCTTAATCCTGTTAAGCCGTATCCCTTTTTATTCGTATCCCTGTTTAGTCATATTCATAGAAAGCATTGTTGCTGTTTTCCTACAATGATTCGTCACATTCCATCATTATACCGATCATCTAATTCAGTAGATGACATTGAGAACGTATGAACAAGGTTTTTCTCTTCGTCCTCATCACCGCAGACCAACCTTCACGTCGAACCACTCAACCTCTTCTCTTCCTACTCGCACCCATGCTTTACACCCTTTTATTCTGTAAGCTTGGGGGAAAAAGAAAATATTTCATCTTGTCAGAAACAACAGTGAGAGGCTTCAGATCCGGGATCGAACCCTGGTTCATAAGTATCACAAAAGTCGTGTTTCATTGTCCAGCTTAACTTTGGAGATCCTGGATTGTTGAGTACCTGATGAGTACCTCTCTCTCTCTCTCTCTCTCTCTCTCTCTCTCTCTCTCTCTCTCTCTCTCTCTCTCTCTCTCTCTCTCTTCCCCAGCATAATGTTTTCTTTGGGAATTGATGGGGTTGGCTTAAACAAAGATTTTTTCCCTAAATTTCTACGGAAGGGAGAACAAACACATGGTTGATGTAGCACCCCCACGTCCTTATAGCCCCACATTCTTTTTATCAAGTATATATATATATATACATATATTTTTTTTTTTTCGAGAGCATTTTCCCGTGACTTCTTATCTCGCTTGCCAGGCCACGTGCGTGCTTCTTAGAGATTTTCTTAAGATGCTCCACGATAGTTCCTCCTTCCATCCCAACCCGAAAGCCCATCCCACGTAGAATCCAAGGGGCCGAGGATTTACATCTGCAGAGTTACTGTTTGTGGGATACAAGGCCACAGTTCAAGTGGGGTCTCCCTTTATTGTAGTTTCTCCCTCCCCCCATCCCGTGTGTTCTCTCTTAGCGATTCATTATGCTCTCTCCTCCCTTCCCGTGTGCCCTGTCTTGGTAATTCGTAACGCTCCCTCCACACTTCCCGTGTGCCCTGTCTTGGCGATTCATAATGCATCCTCCACACTTCCCGTGTGTCCTGTATTTGCAATTCATAATGCTTCCTCCACACTTCCCGTGTGCCCTGTCTTGGCGATTCATAATGCATCCTCCACACTTCCCGTGTGTCCTGTATTTGCAATTCATAATGCTCCCTCCACAATTTCCGTGTGCCCTAACTTGGCGATTCATAATGCTTCCTCCACACTTCCCGTGTGTCCTGTCTTGGCGATTCGTCATGCCGGAGACCTCTTGCTAAAAGGAGGTTGCCGGGCATGTGTGATCGAATCGTCCTACATTTAACGGTGATGTGGCTTCAGAGCGGATTAAACGGCTCCGACAAGAAGGACTGACACAAGGAGGAATGAAATGTATCTATGCAAACTCGAGGTGCCAAGTGGCAAGATCTAGTCTTTTCTTGAATGTTAAAGAAGTAACATTTTTCTCTTTTTTGTGTTTATAAAGGAAAACTTGATGCTTTGATAAGTTTCATGATCTGGCTAATCTGAGGCCATCTCATCAAATATGTCTATCTGTCTTTGTATCCATATGTCTGCACAATAATGTCTTCATGTCGTTTTTTTTATGTGCAGGTTAGCAATATAAATACTACCGTAGACTAATTACTATTTCTTTTTTTTCTTTTTTTTGGGGGGGGGGAGGGGCGAATTTACAATCTACCTCTCTGATCTTGGCTTCTTAGAAATCTTTTATCATCCTCGTCTCAAGGAATAAAGTGGCCTTAATTGATGAGACTAAAGAAAAACGGTCTGCTTAACTATCAGTGGAAATCATAAGTGCTTTTCGTGACCCACTTCGTTCAGTCGCTGCCTCAGAGGTACACTCAGCTTCTTACGACGATACTTTTTATGTTCCTTTTAGCAGTGGGCATCTGAGGCATGATGACCCTCAGGTACGCACGCTTTCCATAGTGTTTGATGAATTCCAGGGAAATAACTCTTTGTTATCCAACAGAGCACTCGTAGTCTCTCATCTCCAGTGTCCCCTGGTTAAGCCCCACGTACCCTTCAGTAAATGCATCAAAGGGGCGGGTGGAGGAACCCTGTGGGAACTCGCACAGACGACCCAGCTCCTTCCCTGGGGACTCGAAGTTGGCTGAGCTCGATGTTTGCAGAGTGGTGGTTGAGTCTCACCAGAATCCCACCTATTCATGAGAGAACGTTAGAGATGACAGATTACATGAGACATGCTGGTTGATAACGAGGTTATCTCCTGGAGGACCTGGGAAAGACAGATAACAGAAGACCTGGTGGTCGATAACGAGGTTACCTGCTGGAGGACCTGGGAAGGACAGATAACAGAAGACCTGGTGGTCTGTAACGAGGTTATCTGCTGGAGGACCTGGGAGGGACAGATAACAGAAGACCTGGTGGTCTGTAACGAGGTTATCTGCTGGAGGACTAAGGAAGGACAGATAACAGAAGACCTGTTGGTCTGTAACGAGGTTATCTGCTGGAGGACCTGGGAAGGACAGATAACAGAAGACCTGGTGGTCTATAACGAGGTTATCTGCTGGAGGACCTGGGAGGGACAGATAACAGAAGACCTGGTGGTCTGTAACGACGTTATCTGCTGGAGGACCTGGGAAGGACAGATAACAGAAGATCTGGTGGTCTATAACGAGGTTATCTGCTGGAGGACCTGGGAGGGACAGATAACAGAAGATCTGGTGGTCTGTAACGAGGTTATCTGCTGGAGGACTAAGGAAGTACAGATAACAGAAGACCTGGTGGTCTGTAACGAGGTTATCTGCTGGAGGACTAAGGAAGTACAGATAACAGAAGACCTGGTGGTCAATAGCAGGTTATCTGCTTGAGGATCTGAGAGGGACAGATAGCAAAAGACCTTACAGTCTATAACGAAGTTATCTGCTGGAGGACCTGGAAGAGACAAATAACAGAAGACTTGGTCCATAAGGAGGTTATCTACTAGAGGACAAGAGAGGAACAGATAACAGAATACCTGATGGCCTATAACGAGGTTATCTGCTGGAGGACATTGGAGAGACCGATAACATGAGGCTTGGCGATCTGAAATATGTTTATATACTGGAGAACATGGGACTGGCAGATAACAGAGAACCTAGTTGTTATGAGGAGGTCTTACGCTAGATTACATGAGAACGTAGAAAAAAAAGGACCGGATTGTCTTTGACAAAGCTACTTGTTGAAGGACAATGATAGCACCGATCTATATAGATGGAACAAGATAGTAAAGCAGAAAGCTCCTCCCCGCCCATCACTTTAGATGGAGACACGACAGTAAAGCAGAAGGCTCCTCCCTACTCGCCATTATAGATGGAGACAGGATAGTGAAACGGAAGGTTCTTCCCCACCCATCACTAAAGATGGAGACAAGATAGTAAAGCAGAAGGCTCCTCCTCACCCATCACTAAAGATGGAGATACGATTGTCAAATAGAAGGTTCTTCCCTCCCCACAATTATAAATTTCCCTACCTTTCAAGCTCTGCATAGATTTTCTGTCGAAATATATTGGAATAATCTTTTGCCTGTGATTGCCTATGAAAAGTAAACTGAACTATTGGACCTGTATGCTGAAAGAGTCTCTTTGACTAGCCACAGTGCAGTACCTTCTCATTTTCCCTTTCAAACTTCACTCCCTTCCTATATAATCTTTCACCCAGGGTGGTTGAGAACTATTGATGGAGCAGCCATTGTTATCCGAAGAATAAACTGCCCGAACTTTTAGAGGTTCAGAGACTTATTCCATGGTCTGTGGAGCCAAGATTTGAAAGTCCTCAGAAGCTGGATGTTGAATGGGGTCAGTATCCAAGCAACGGTTCGATTGCAGAATATCTGGAAGGTCTTGGGGATTAGTACTTTTAGATTGGGTCGTTTTCTTTATGTCACTGTATTTGACAGAAAGACACAGTTGGGTGCTCTTTCAACAGAACCTTTGAAGTGTAAAGGTTGGCCTGAGGAAGCCACACACCGATTGTGTCCGACATGTTCTAGCTACACAGTGTTGGAGGAGTGGTTTCAAAGGTAAGTGTACGTCTTGGAGTTGCGAAGAGACAAGCATGCAATTTCACTTCATGCTACCGTATCTGCCAGGGGAAAGCTGACGCAGTGACCATTTTACGAAGACGAGAGTGCCTCTGTTGTTGTGAATAGAGGACAGGCATCGAGCGAATGGCTCCACTACCTCCCATTGATTACATGATGGGAGTCGAATATTGATGTAAGAGCAAAGCAAGGCATTCCTATCCTGTAAAAACCTGCGTGCCGGTAGAATCCAGTTCACTCTGGTGTCTTGAGAAGTGGAACCATGATAAAAAGAAATGTTTCGCGCCTTTTTACAGGGACTACCGTAGACGAAGGGAAGAAGATGGGAGAGGATGCTTGGAGAGGTCACACTAGGATAGTTGTCGTACTGTATACCTCGCAAACCAAACCTCGAGAGGGAATGTGGAGAGCAACGTAAATTCCTTGTTATTCTGCTGGACTTGAAGACGTTCTTAATACCATCTGGGCCAGCAAGACGTAGGTGTTGAGTACTAAAGGCTCGGGACCCGCGTTGCGAAGCTTGCTCCAAGCTAATAAGAGTTGATGCAGCTTGTTATAGAGAGGGTTGTCTCGATGCCTGTCTTGTCTGGTCTTTTGAACTTGCTTTCACGACTGGATCTTCTATTTCCGTGTTCCCTGTGTTGAAATGGAAGATCAGAATGGCATTTTTTTTCTTTAAGTTTCAGTTGGTTCCTTTAAGTAAAAGTGAAGTATCAACCCCTGGTAGACTCAGTAGGCCTGTCAGTAAGAACCATGTACCCAGACTTGGACACCCCTGGTAGGCTCATTAGGGCTGTCAGTGAGAACCATGTCCCCAGACTTGGACAACCCTGGTAGACTCAGTAGACCTGTCATTGAGGGCCATGTCCCGGAATCGGACCCTTCCTGTAGGCTTATTTAGCCTGTCAGTGAGGACGATTTTCCTGAGCATAGACAACCCAGATAGACTCATTAGGCCCTGGGGTAAACCCTGGGTTAACTAGAGCCGAATTGGGAGGTGTCGTATAGCTTGGCCTGTCACCACTGCTGTGTTGCTTCACCCCCAGCCGAACCTGGTACCCATCTACCCACCAAGAGTGCAAGGATGAACAGCTGGGTGAGCTGTGCGCCTTCTGCCCATGCTGGGGATCCAACATGAGCCAGTGAATTGGTGGTCTTAGACGTCTATCTACCACTTGATTTCACTTTTAAGGAACTTGATTCTTAAATGTTATTAACGTACCCCTAAAGTCTTGAAAAAAGGTTATAACACGCATCATAGCCAGCCCATGTGCCAGAGAATATAACCAGAAATTAGTCTGGTTATCTAACTGTTAATTAGAAATACGCTTTTCGGAATGCTTTTGCGCTTGACAGACCTGTCAATAATATCAGCTTGATGCAGACTCTTCCCCGGCAATTTGTCTATGACGTGTGTGTGTGTGTTGTGTGTGTGTGTGTGTGTGTGTGTGTGTGTGTGTGTGTGGGTTTGTGTGTGTGTGTGTGTGTGTGTGTGTGTGTGTGTGTGTGTATAACACGAGCCCTGTAATCTAATGTGTTCGTTCGCCTCCGCATATATTGTGAATCAAAACCAAGTAAATTGAAATTAAATTTATCTCGAGTTTCATGACAGGGTTTTTGTCGAGTTGAACGAACCCATAAATATCATAGAAATTCAGTAGTTGTTTCAAAGATTTTTGCCTGAAAATTGTAATATCAAAATCAGTTTTGTTTAAATTTGAAGAGTGAATGATACAGAAGTATAACACTAAATTGGATTAATTTGACGGTTTCACGGTTTTTGACGTAAACTGAGTGGCCCAAAGAGCTACAATATTATAGCCAGCACTAAACCAGGTTTAGATAAACCTGTAATGTCATCTTTGGTTTATCGTACTATTAGCAATCATCGGCCCAATACCTGAACTTAACTGGTGTCTTTTTTTTGAAGAGAGTAATGACCAGAGACATGTGCTTAAAACGGAATGAACATTTAGAGTGGTATTCTATTTGTGGCCATCTGTCCTTTAATCTGTTTTAGGTTGATTTTGCCAATTCCATGAGACCAGGTGGCGCCTTGGAACCCTCGAGACGTGAATATGAAAGTCCATTTCTCTCTCTCTCTCTCTCTCTCTCTCTCTCTCTCTCTCTCTCTCTCTCTCTCTCTCTCTCTCTCTCTCTCTCTCTCTCTCTCTCTCTCTCTGGATGAAGGCAAGCAAGTATGAATATGGACATGAGTACATTTATATTTATTTATTATACTTTGTCGCTGTCCCCCGCGTTAGCGAGGTAGGGCAAGGAAACAGACGAAAGAATGGCCCAACCCACCCACATACACATGTATATACATACACGTCCACACACAGCACATATACATCTCAACGTATACATATATATATATATATATATATATATATATATATATATATATATATATCTGCTTTGAAGAATGTATGTGAGAAATACTTAGAAAAGCAAATGGATTTGTATGTAGCATTTATGGATCTGGAGAAGGCATATGATAGAGTTGATAGAGATGCTCTGTGGAAGGTATTAAGAATATATGGTGTGGGAGGCAAGTTGTTAGAAGCAGTGAAAAGTTTTTATCGAGGATGTAAGGCATGTGTACGTGTAGGAAGAGAGGAAAGTGATTGGTTCTCAGTGAATGTAGGTTTGCGGCAGGGGTGTGTGATGTCTCCATGGTTGTTTAATTTGTTTATGGATGGGGTTGTTAGGGAGGTAAATGCAAGAGTTTTGGAAAGAGGGGCAAGTATGAAGTCTGTTGGGGATGAGAGAGCTTGGGAAGTGAGTCAGTTGTTGTTCGCTGATGATACAGCGCTGGTGGCGGATTCATGTGAGAAACTGCAGAAGCTGGTGACGGAGTTTGGTAAAGTGTGTGGAAGAAGAAAGTTAAGAGTAAATGTGAATAAGAGCAAGGTTGTTAGGTACAGTAGGGTTGAGGGTCAATTCAATTGGGAGGTGAGTTTGAATGGTGAAAAACTGGAGGAAGTAAAGTGTTTTAGATATCTGGGAGTGGATCTGTCAGCGGATGGAACCATGGAAGCGGAAGTGGATCATGGGGTGGGGGAGGGGGCGAAAATTTTGGGAGCCTTGAAAAATGTGTGGAGGTCGAGAACATTATCCCGGAAAGCAAAAATGGGTATGTTTGAGGGAATAGTAGTTCCAACAATGTTGTATGGTTGCGAGGCGTGGGCTATGGATAGAGTTGTGCGCAGGAGGATGGATGTGCTGGAAATGAGATGTTTGAGGACAATGTGTGGTGTGAGGTGGTTTGATCGAGTAAGTAACGTAGGGGTAAGAGAGATGTGTGGAAATAAAAAGAGCGTGGTTGAGAGAGCAGAAGAGGGTGTTTTGAAATGGTTTGGGCACATGGAGAGAATGAGTGAGGAAAGATTGACCAAGAGGATATATGTGTCGGAGGTGGAGGGAACGAGGAGAAGAGGGAGACCAAATTGGAGGTGGAAAGATGGAGTGAAAAGGATTTTGTGTGATCGGGGCCTGAACATGCAGGAGGGTGAAAGGAGGGCAAGGAATAGAGTGAATTGGAGCGATGTGGTATACAGGGGTTGACGTGCTGTCAGTGGATTGAATCAAGGCACGTGAAGCGTCTGGGGTGAACCATGGAAAGCTGTGTAGGTGTGTATATTTGCGTGTGTGGACGTGTGTATGTACATGTGTATGGGGGGGGGTTGGGCCATTTCTTTCGTCTGTTTCCTTGCGCTACCTCGCAAACGCGGGAGACAGCGACAAAGTATAAAAAAAAAAAAAAAAAAAAAAAAATATATATATATATATATATATATATACACACACGGACATATACATATGTACACATGTACATAATTCATACTGTCTACCCTTATTCCCCGTCGCCACCCTACCACACATTAAATGACAACCCCTTCCCCCCGCATGCGCCTGAGGTAACGCTAGGAAAAGATAATAAAGGCCACATTCGTTCACTCTCAGTCTCTAGCTGTCATGTATAATGCACCGAAACCACAACTCCCTTTCCACATCCAGGCCCCACAAAACTTTCCATGGTTTACCCCAGACGTTTCACATGCCCTGGTTCAATCCATTGACAGCACGTCGACCCCGGTATGCCACATCGTTCCAATTCATTTCAGTCCTTGCACAACTTTCACCCTCCTGCATATTCAGGCCCTGATCACTTAAAATCTTTTTCACTCTATCTTTCCACCTCCAATTTGGTCTCCCACTTCTCCTCGTTCCCTCCACACATGTATCCTCTTTGTCAATCTTTCCTCACTCATTCTCTCCATTTGACCAAACCATTTCAAAACACCCTCTTCTGCTCTCTCAACCACAATCTTTTTATTACCACACATCTCTCTTATCCTTTCATTACTTACTCGATCAAACCACCTCACACAGCATATTGTCCTCAAACATCTCATTTCCAGCACATCACCCTCCTCCGCACAACTCTATCTATAGCCTACGCCTCGCAACCATATAACATTGTTGGAACCACTATTCCTTCAAACATACCCATTTTTGCTTTCCAAGATAACGTTCTCGACTTACACACATTTTTCAACGCTCCCAGAAGTTTCGCCCTCTCCCCCGCTCTACGATTCACTTCCACTTCCATGGTTCCATCCGCTGCGAAATCCATTTCCAAACACCTAAAACACTTCAGTTTCTCGAGTTTTTCTCCATTCAAACTTATCTCCCAATTGACTTGTCCCTCAACCCTACAAGTTAAAATAGATGTAGAGACGTACTTCCACAGCATAGTGTTGTGGATATTTGGAATACGCTATGCAATTCGTCTGTGAATACTGACAGTATACAATTTAAAAAGTTGAGGTATATATGTTGATACGTATATGTACCTGTATTGGCGTTTATGTGTATATATTTGTATATGATTGGATGGACGAGATAAAGAGAGAAAAGAAAATCAAAACACATCACTAATATTATCCCTGGGGATAGGGGAGAAAGAATACTTCCCACGCATTCCTCACATGTCGTAGAAGGCGACTAAAGAGGACGGGAGCGGGGGGCCAGAAACCCTCCCCTCCTTGTATTTCAACTTTCTTATAGGGGAAACAGAAGAAGGAGTCACGCGGGGAGTGCTCATCCTCCTCGAGGGCTCAGATTGGGGTGTCTAAATGTGTGTGAATGTAACCAAGATGAGAGAAAAGGAGAGAGAGGTAGTATGTTTGAGGAAAGGAACCTGGATGTTTTGGCTCTGAGTGAAACGAAGCTCAAGGGTAAAGAGGAAGAGTGGTTTGGGAATGTCTTGGGAGTAAAGTCAGGGGTTAGTGAGAGGACAAGAGCAAGGGAAGGAGTAGCATTACTCCTGAAACAGGAGTTGTGGGAGTATGTGATAGAGTGTAAGAAAGTAAACTCTAGATTGATATGGGTAAAACTAAAAGTTGATGGAGAGAGATGGGTGATTATTGGTGCATATGCACCTGGACATGAGAAGAAAGATTATGAGAGTCAAGTGTTTTGGGAGCAGCTGAATGAGTGTGTTAGTGGTTTTGATGCACAAGACCGGGTTATAGTGATGGGTGATTTGAATGCAAAGGTGAGGAATGTGGCAGTTGGGGGATTAATTGGTGTACATGGGGTGTTCAGTGTTGTAAATGGAAATGGTGAAGAGCTTGTAGATTGATGTGTTGAAAAAGGACTGGTGATTGGGAATACCTGGTTCAAAAAACGAGATATACATAAGTATACGTATGTAAGTAGGAGAGATGGCCAGAGAGCGTTATTGGATTACGTGTTAATTGATAGGCGCACGAAAGAGAGACTTTTAGGCGTTAATGTGCTGAGAGATGCAACTGGAGGGATGTCTGATCATTATCTTGTGCAGCCAAAGGTGAAGATTTGTATGGATTTTCAGAAAAGAAGAGAGAATGTTGTTGTGAAGAGAGTGGTGAGAGTAAGTGAGCTTGGGAAGGAGACTTGTGTGAGGAAGTACCAGGAGAGACTGAGTACAGAATGGAAAAAGGTGAGAACAAAGGAGGTAAGGGGAGTGGGGGATGAATTGGATGTATTTAGGGAATCAGTGATGGCTTGCGCAAAAGATGCTTGTGGCATGAGAAGCGTGGGAGGTGGGCAGATTAGAAAGGGTAGTGAGTGGTGGGATGAAGAAGTAAGATTATTATTGAAAGAGAAGAGAGAGGCATTTGGACGATTTTTGCAGGGAAAAAATGCAAATGAGTGGGAGATGTATAAAAGAAAGAGGAAGGAGGTCAAGAGAAAGGTGCAAGAGGTGAAAAAGAGGGCAAATGAGAGTTGGGGTGAGAATCATTAAATTTTAGGGAGAATAAAAAGATGTTTTGGCCGGAGATAAATAAAGTGCGTAAGACAAGGGAGCAAATGGGAACTTCAGTGAAGGGGGCTTATGGGGAGGTGATAACAAGTAGTGGTGATGTGAGAAGGAGATGGAGTGAGTATTTTGAAGGTTTGTTGAATGTATTTGATGATAGAGTGGCAGATATAGGGTGTTTTGGTCGAGGTGGTGTGCAAAGTGAGAGGGTTAGGGAAAATGATTTGGCAAACAGAGAAGAGGTAGTAAAAGCTTTGCGGAAGATGAAAGCCGGCAAGGCAATGGCTTTGGATGGTATTGCAGTGGAATTTATTAAAAAAAGGGGGGTGACTCTATTGTTGATTGGTTGGTAAGGTTATTTAATGTATGTATGATTCATAGTGAGGTGCCTGAGGATTGGCGGAATGCTTGCATAGTGCCATTGCGCAGAAGGCAAAGGGGATAAGAGGGAGTGCTCAAATTACAAATATATAAGTTTGTTGATTATTCCTGGGAAATTATTTGGGAGGTTATTGATTGAGAGGGTGAAGGCATGTACAGAGCATCAGATTGGGGAAGAGCAGAGTGGTTTCTTAAGTGTTAGAGGATGTGTGGATCAGGTGTTTGCTTTGAAGAATGTATGTGAGAAATACTTAGAAAAGCAAATGGATTTGTATATAGCATTTATGGATCTGGAGAAGGCATATGGGTTGATAGAGATGCTCTGTGGAAGGTATTAAGAATATATGGTGTTGGAGGCAAGTTGTTAGAAGCAGTGAAAAATTGTTATCGACAATGTAAGGCATGTGTACTTGCAGGAAGAGAGGAAAGTGATTGGTTCTCAGTGAACGTAGGTTTGCGGCATGGGTGTGTGATGTCTCCATGGTTGGTTAATTTGTTTATGGATGGGGTTGTTAGTGAGGTAAATGCAAGAGTTTTGGAAAGAGAGGCAAGTATGCAGTCTGTTATGGATGAGAGAGCTTGGGAAGTGAGTCAGTTGTTGTTTGCTGATGATACAGCGCTGGTTGCTGATTCATGTGAGAAACTGCAGAAGCTGGTGACTGAGTTTGGTAAAGTGTGTGAAAGAAGAAAGTTAAGAGTAAATGTGAATAAGAGCAAGGTTATTAGGTACAGTAGGGTTGAGGGTCAAGTCAATTGGGAGGAAAGTTTGAATGGAGAAAAACTGGAGCAAGTAAAGTGTTTTAGATATCTGGGAGTGGATCTGGCAGCGGATGGAACCATGGAAGCGGAAGTGAATCATAGGGTGGAGGGAGGTGGCGAAGATTCTGGGAGCGTTGAAGAATGTTTGGAAGTCGGGAACATTATCTCGGAAAGCAAAAATGTGTATGTTTGAATATATAGTGGTTTCAACAATGTTGTATGGCTGCGAGGCGTGGGCTATGGATAGAGTTGTGCGTAGGATGGTGGATGTGCTGGAAATGAGATGTTTGAGGACAATATGTGGTGTGAGGTGGTTTGATCGAGTAAGTAATGTAAGGGTGAGAGAGATGTGTAGAAATGAAAAGAGTGTGGTTGAGAGAGCAGAAGAGGGTGTTTTGAAATGTTTTGGTCACATGGAGAGAATGAGTGAGGAAAGATTGACCAAGAGGATATATGTGTCAGAGGTGGAGGGAACGAGGAGGAGTGGGAGACCATATTGGAGGTGGAAAGATGGAGTGACAAAGATTTTGAGTGATCGGGGCCTGAACATGCAGGAGGGTGAAAGGCATGTAAGGAATAGAGTGAATTGGAACGATATGGTATACCGGGGTCGACGTGCTGTCAATGGATTGAACCAGGGCATGTGATGCGTCTGGGGTAAACCATAGAAAGTTTTGTGGGGCCTGGATGTGGAAAGGGAGCTGTGGTTTCGGTGCATTATTACATGACAGCTAGAGACGGAGTGTGAACGAATGGGGCCTTTGTTGTCTTTTCCTAGCGCTACCTCGCACACATGAGGGGGAGGGGGTTGTTATTCCATGTGTGGTGAGGTGGCGATGGGAATAAATAAAGGCAGACATTATTAATGATGTACATGTGTATATATGTATATGTCTGTGTGTGTATATATATTTGTGTACGTTGAGATGTATAGGTATGTATATTTGCGTGTGCGTGAAGTGTATGTATATGCATGTGTATGTGGGTGGGTTGGGCCATTCTTTCGTCTGTTTACTTGCGCTGCCACGCTAACGCGGGAGACAGCGACAAAGCAAAATAAATAAATGAATAATCACTAATATTAGAATGCTCTTCAAACGTGCCTATTGGGGGGATTACACCAACACCAGCAATAGAACAAAGCCAATTATATTTAGATTACTGTAGGGTTTATGGGCTTCAGAAAATCCTGGAGTTCAAAAATTATCTGTAATTATCATACTGTGTGATAGTTTAGCAGCTGATTTGACCCTGCAACTCATAAACAATTTAACAGAGTACTGTTGTAAAACTGTAAAGTTTAAATGTCTCATGGCTTTATAATAGAGTCGGAAAGTCTATAAAGGCTAGTGGGCTTCTTGTTAATCGAAGATTGGCGCCAGTACAGTGGTATAAGTCTGTGTTTATCAATTCAGTTCGCATGTGTGTGAGTGTATATTGGATATTACTGTGATTGGTCTGTTGCGTATTGTGTGTGTGTGTGTGTGTGTGTGTGTCTGTGTGATGTATATGCGAACATGTGTATGTATAAGTATTTGTGTGTTGGATTTACCCATTTGTAATTACTTATTTGTACAGTACTGGAAGGGAGTTTTACACCTGTGGGGCCCCATCAACTTTTTACACTGTATACTGTCGGTATTCACTGACCAATTGCATAGCGTCTTCCAAATATCCACTACACTATGCTGTAGAAGTACGTCTCTACATCTGTTTTAGCAGATATCTTGCTTAGTTTCACGTTACGGCCCCTGGCTTTTCCATATATACATCTTTTGATGAGATGTTCTTTGTTGACAGCACTACACATGATTCAGATGCTTAAAGGCTATGATCAAATCACCCCTCACTCTTCCCTCTTATCTTCGTTGACAAATTTATGGCTTCTTTATCCTCTCGTTTTAACTTGCATCTCGTAATTCCTGTACCATCTATATTGCCCTAATCTGAACCTTTGTACTATTTTTAAGTGTGGTGACCTAATTTGTTAAACATGTTTTGGTCAAATGTAAGATGTGAACACTACGGTGAGACATTAAGTCCACTTAATGGAATGCAATTTCAAAGTCTGCCTCCTCTGCTATTCCCCATGATATCGACACGTTAGGTACAATGTCGGCTCCCAGTTTCTTCCCACACATGGGTTGCTGCAACTTATTCCCGTTATGTAACATCTGTATCGAGTTTCATTTTTCGCTGTATCTCATCGCATTTACGGGAGTTGAAATCCACTGACCATGTATCCGACCAACTTTGGAGTTTTGACTACGTCCCCTTGTAAGTTAATGCAGTCCTCCTCACTTTTCACTTCTAGCATGACCTTGGCATCATCAATGTATTTGCAAAAGATCAAGAAGATCAATGGTCCCAGGACCAAGCCCTGTAGTACGCGGCTGGAGAGTTATATCCATTTTTGTAAGTTTTCCGACATTCTTCCTTTCTTCCGTTCCTTTGAAAAATTTTCTCACCATCATAATACTCTTACCATGATGCCTACGAGAAAATCCTGCTTCTTTACAGTCTTCTTTGTGGCATAAAAGGAAGCTTTCTTTATTGTAGGGGTCAGGAACGTTTGTTGAGCAAATTCGAATTGTTTCTCACGCAAGTAATCTGTTTGTGTGTGTGTGTGTGTGTGTGTGTATATATATATATATATATATATATATATATATATATATATATATATATATATATATATATATATATATATATATATATATATATATTCTTTGGGATTCTTTTTATCTGCTCGTGTGTCAACATGGATGACTTTACCATGGTTTGTTCCTACAAGTATGCTGTTTTTATCCAAATGGGCATGCCACAGGTACATATTGTGAAAGTCTTCCTTACTGTAGCAATGTACCTCCTGCACAATACCAGCAGTCAAATCTGTTCTTCTGAGTGAACCATCATAACTTGAACTGAATATGTGCTGGAGGTTCCACTTATCAATGGTCAGACAATTGATGGGCCCAGAGTGAGGATTAAAGTAATAAGCACCTGAAGTCTTATCTTTGCGCTGAACATCCCAAATTCCTAATTCACCCCATTTACTACCAACAAGCACCAGGAGCAGATGAAAAGAATCCCAAAGAATATAAGGTACAGAATTCGAATATTAAGGTTGTGACTGTGCATCCAACTCGTACCCAGTATTTTGCTACAGCCTCATCTTGTGGACATGTTTGCTTGTGGGATATCAGAAAGCATAAAACAAATGACCCACTCACATTCTGCCGTCATTCAAAGAGTATTTCTGGGCTAGAATTTTCTCCAGTAACAGGGAAATCAATGATCTCTACATGTATGGATAACTACTTGAGATTCATATCCTTTAACCTAGTTGACTTGAAAGTTACACAAAAAATCAGTCACTGCACCCAGACAGGGAGATGGTTGACAACATTCAAAGCTCGCTATGTGCCCAGACGTGAAGGCTTAGTAGTGGTGGGCTCATTGAAGCAGCCACGAAGGATTCAGGTTTGGGGAGCTGATGGACAACTACAACATGAGTTTACGGGCGAATCCTTTGCATCAGTATCCAGCATCACTGCCATGCACCCTACCAGAGCAATCCTGGTTGGTACCAATTCCTCAGGAAAGGCTCATGTCTTTAAATAACTCACTGTAGTGTAAGTTAAGTGTAAAGTTGCTTTGGCCTGAAAGATATTATGAACAGTAGAGTTAGACATTTTAGATGTTCCACATGAAACAGATGTAATGCAAAAAAAAAAAAAAACATGTATTGTAGTTGATTGGATAAATTCTAAAGTTTTAGAATAATGCATCTACCTCAGGGAATTGGGCATTCCAAGCCATAGCAAGCCAGCTGGGTTTAAGCCCCCAAACTGAAAAAAAATTCTGGAAAAGATGCCTGCCTCTGTGCATGTGATCCGTTCAGTGGAAATGGGAACATGATTAATAATAGTAATTAGATAATAGAAAGGAAATAAAAACACAATTGACAAATAAATTGTGAAGCACATGGTGATATATTCACTGGTAATATAAAACTATTGTTGCATGTGTACTGAGAGCATTTTATGACAAACTAGCAGCCAAGAAATCAGGCATCATATAATTTTCATTAAGATAACAATTTAGTGTTGTTATTGTGCTATTGACAATTTTTATCTCGGTGTGATTCATTCTTGAAAAATTTTATTTACAGTTATGATATTTGTTTCCAATTTGAATATTTATATATGAAAAACATTATTTTCAACATCTAATGTATTTTTTATATTAATTTTATTATACTTTGTCGCTGTCTCCCGCGTTTGCGAGGTACACCTTTTAATTTTAGTCTGTGGGGCTTGGATATGGATAGGTAGTTGTGGTTTTGGTGCATTACACATGACAGCTAGAGACTGAGTGTGAACGAATGTGGCCTTTTTTGTCTGTTTTCCTGGCGCTGCTGCACTAAAGCAAGGGGTGGCGATGCTGTTTTCTTTGGGGTAGGTTGGCACCAGGAATGGATGAGGGCGAGCAAATATGAAAATGTACAAGTGTATATATGTCTGTGTATGTATATGTTGATAATGTATATGTACGTGTGTGGGTGTATATATATATATATATATATATATATATATATATATATATATATATATATATATATACTTCCCACGTATTCCCTGCGTGTCGTAGAGGCAACTAAAAGGGGAGGGAGCGGGGGGCTGGAAATCCTCCCCTCTCATTATTTTTTTTTAATTTTCCAAAAGAAGGAATAGAGAAGGGGGCCAGGTGAGGATATTCCCTTAAAGGCCCAGTTCTCTGTTCTTAACGCTACCTCGCTAACGCGGGAAATGGCGAATAGTTTGAAAGAAAGATATATATATATAGGGGATTAAGAATACTTCCCACGTATTCCCTGCGTGTCGTAGAAGGCGACTAAAAGGGGAGGGAGCGGGGGGCTGGAAATCCTCCCCTCTCGTTTTTTTTTAATTTTCCAAGGGAAGGAACAGAGGGGGCCAGGTGAGGATATTCCAAAAAAGGCCCAGTCCTCTGTTCTTGGCGCTACCTCGCTAACGCGGGAAATGGCGAATGGTTTGAAAGAAAAGAATATATATATGTATAATATATATATATATATATATATATATATATATATATATATATATATATATATATATATATATATATTTTTTTTTTTTGTCGTTGTCTCCCGCGTTTGCGAGGTAGCGCAAGGAAACAGACGAAAGAAATGGCCCAACCCACCCCCATACACATGTATATACATACGTCCACACACGCAAATATACATACCTACACAGCTTTCCATGGTTTACCCCAGACGCTTCACATGCCCTGATTCAATCCACTGACAGCACGTCAACCCCGGTATACCACATCGATCCAATTCACTCTATTCCTTGCCCTCCTTTCACCCTCCTGCATGTTCAGGCCCCGATCACACAAAATCTTTTTCACTCCATCTTTCCACCTCCAATTTGGTCTCCCTCTTCTCCTCGTTCCCTCCACCTCCGACACATATATCCTCTTGGTCAATCTTTCCTCACTCATTCTCTCCATGTGCCCAAACCATTTCAAAACACCCTCTTCTGCTCTCTCAACCACGCTCTTTTTATTTCCACACATCTCTCTTACCCTTACGTTACTTACTCGATCAAACCACCTCACACCACACATTGTCCTCAAACATCTCATTTCCAGCACATCCATCCTCCTGCGCACAACTCTATCCATAGCCCACGCTTCGCAACCACACAACATTGTTGGAACCACTATTCCTTCAAATATACCCATTTTTGCTTTCCGAGATGATGTTTTCTCGACTTCCACACATTCTTCAAGGCTCCCAGGATTTTCGCCCCCTCCCCCACACTATGATCCACTTCCGCTCCCATGGTTCCATCCGCTGCCAGATCCACTCCCAGATATCTAAAACACTTTACTTCCTCAAGTTTTTCTCCATTCAAACTTACCTCCCAATTGACTTGACCCTCAACCCTACTGTACCTAATAACCTTGCTCTTATTCACATTTACTCTTAACTTTCTTCGTTCACACACTTTACCAAACTCAGTCACCAGCTTCTGCAGTTTCTCACATGAATCAGCCACTAGCGCTGTATCATCAGCGAACAACAACTGACTCACTTCCCAAGCTCTCTCATCCACAACAGACTTCATACTTGCCCCTCTTTCCAAAACTCTTGCATTCACCTCCCTAACAACCCCATCCATAAACAAATTAAACAACCATGGAGACATCACACACCCCTGCCGCAAACCTACATTCACTGAGAACTCATCACTTTCCTCTCTTCCTACACGTACACATGCCTTACATCCTCGATAAAAACTTTTCACTGCTTCTAACAACTTGCCTCCTACACCATATATTCTTAATACCTTCCACAGAGCATCTCTATCCACTCTATCATATGCCTTCTCCAGATCCATAAATGCTACATACAAATCCATTTGTTTTTCTAAGTATTTCTCTCATACATTCTTCAAAGCAAACACCTGATCCACACATCCTCTACCACTTCTGAAACCACACTGCTCTTCCCCAATCTGATGCTCTGTATAATGCCTTCACCCTCTCAATCAATACCTCCCATATAATTTACCAGGAATACTCAACAAACTTATACCTCAGTAATTTGAGCACTCACTCTTATCCCCTTTGCCTTTGTACAATGGCACTATGCACGCATTCCACCAATCCTCAGGCACCTCACCATGAGTCATACATACATTAAATAACCTTACCAAACAGTCAATAATACAGTCACCCCATTTTTTAATAAATTCTACTGCAATACCATCCAAACCTGCTGCCTTGCCGGCTTTCATATATATATATGTATATATATATATATATATATATATATATATATATATATATATATATATATATATATATATATATATATATATATATATATATATATATATATATATATCTTTCTTTCTTTTCTTTCATACTATTCGCCATTTCCCGCGTTTGCAAGGTAGCGTTAAGAACAGAGGACTGGGCCCTTGAGGGAATATCCTCACCTGGGCCCCTTCTCTGTTCCCTCTTTTGGAAAATTAAAAAAAAAAGTGAGAGGGGAGGATATATATATATATATATATATATATATAATCAAATATCTTTTAGTACGATAATTATGAACCTGGGAGAGTATATTTACTTCTTTTTATACACATGAGGACATATCCTCCTCTGTGAAAAAGATGTTATTTACGTTCCTTAATTAGGTTCTTACGCA
This sequence comes from Panulirus ornatus, assembly GCF_036320965.1. NCBI lineage: Eukaryota > Metazoa > Arthropoda > Malacostraca > Decapoda > Palinuridae > Panulirus > Panulirus ornatus. Next base: position 9,615,996 of record NC_092249.1, read on the forward strand.
CGCCTTATCAAAAGCAAAAGTCCCTATGGATCACAGTTAGAATACAGTAGTATGTCTGATTGAAAAAAGTCTTAATTGGCGGACGGATTCCCTTACAGTATGCGTGAGTTTAATCAGGCGACATATTTGCTTTTATACAGAGGCGTTGATTACTTGCCTAATTAAGAGACAGGAATGTCTTCGCCGAACGATCTCTGGCATTTGTCAAGAACTTGTAATTTCCAAGGAGATTAGCTACATAACTCTGATATAAGTCTACCCATGGTAGGAAAATAGTTACTGTGGCGCATCTTGGAGGTATGCGGTATATATATATATATATATATATATATATATATATATATATATATATATATATATATATATATATATATATATATATATATATATATATATGTATATATATATATATATATATATATATATATATATATATATATATATATATATATATATATATATATATATATATATATATATATATATATATATATATATATATGTATAACACAGCTATTGCTTATACTAGAACAGTTCTGTTTATGTTACTTATTTGGCCAACAGAACGAATGAATCAGACCCTGTGTAGGGGACCAGAGAGGAAAAAAGATTACTTATTGTACTGTTAGCTTGCAATGGCTTCAGTGTGATAGATTTACTTAACGAGGGGAGAGGGGAGATGTGGCAGCACGAGGGGAGCCTAGTGGGGCGTTTGGCCTCGGGGAATATAGGGATAGATAGATAACTAGATAGATAGATGAGTAGATAGACGTGTAGGCGTTGCCGGACTGCACTCTGCTGGAGGTTTCAACGAGAGGGAAAGGTCCTTTGATGTAATTAGTCTCATCAAAGAACTCGTTTCATAGGAGAGAATGCTGTCCCTGCTACTGGGTGCAACGCAACCTTGAAGCTGCAGACACCCCTGTTTACAAGGTTCTGGGTTTTTATTTTATATATATATATGTATATATTTATTTATATATATATATACATATATATATATATATATATATATATATATATATATATATATATATATATATATATATATATATATATATATATATATATATATATATATATATATATATATATATATATATATATATACATATATATATATATATATATGTACATATATATACATATATACATATATATATTGCCCTTCTATTCTGACTTTCTAAAAGGGAAAACAGAAGGAGTCAGGCGGGGAGTGCTCATCTTCCTCGAAGGCTCAGATTTGGGTGTCTAAATGTGTGTGGATGTAACCTAGATGAGAAAAAAGGAGATAGATATTATGTTTGAGGAAAGGAACCTGGATGTTTTGGCTCTGAGTGAAACGAAGCTCAAGGGTAAAGGGGAAGAGTGGTTTGGGAATGTCTTGGGAGTAAAGTCAGGAGTTAGTGAGAGGACAAGAGCAAGGGAAGGAGTAGCACTACTCCTAAAACAAGAGTGGTGGGAGTATGTGATAGAGTGTAAGAAAGTAAACTCTAGATTAGTATGGGTAAAACGGAAAACTGATGGAGAGAGATGGGTGATTATTAGTACATATGCACCTGGGCATGAGAAGAAAGAGCATTACAGGCAAGTGTTTTGGGAGCAGCTGAATGAGTGTGTTAGTAGTTTTGATGCAAAGGACCAGGTTATAGTGATGGGTGATTTGAATGCAAAGGTGAGTAATGTGGCAGTTGAGGGAATAATTGGTATACATGGTGAAGAGCGTGTAGATTTATGTGCCGAGAAAGGACTGGTGATTGGGAATATGTGGTTTAAAAAGAGAGATATACATAAGTATACGTATGTAAGTAGGAGAGATGGCCAGAGAGCGTTATTAGATTACATGTTAATTGATAGGCGCGCGAAAGAGAGACTTTTGGATGTTAATGTGCTGAGAGGTGCAACTGGAAGGATGTCTGATCATTATCTTGTGGAGGCGAAGGTAAAAATTTGTAGAGGTTTTCAGAAAAGAAGAGAGAATGTTGGGTGGAAGAGAGTGGTGAGAGTAAGTGAGCTTGGGAAGGAGACTTTTGTGAGGAAGTAACAGGAGAGACTGAATACAGAATGGAAAAAGGTGAGAACAAAGGAGGTAAGGGGAGTGGGGGAAGAATGGAGTGTATTTAGGGGAGCAGTGATTGTTTGCGCAAAAGATGCTTGTGGCATGAGAAGCGTTTGAGGTGGACAGATTAGGAAGGGTAGTAAGTGGTGGGATGAAGAAGTAGGAGTATTAGTGAAATGGAAAAGAGAGGTATTTGGACAATTTTTGCAGGGAAATAATGGAAATGAGTGGGAGATGTGTAAAAGAATGAGGGAGGAGGTCAAGAGAAAGGTGTAAGAGGTGAAAAAGAGGGCAAATGAGAGTTGGGGTAAGAGAGAATCATTAAATTTTAGGAAGAAAAAAAAGATATTTTGGAAGGAGGTAAATAAAGTGCGTAAGACAAGGGAACAAATGGGAACTTCAGTGAAGGGGGCTAATGGGGTGATAACAAATAGTGGTGAAGTGAGAGGGAGATGGAGTGAGTATTTTGAAGGTTTGTTGAATGTGTTTGATGATAGAGTGGCAGATATAGGGTGTTTTGGTCGAGGTGATGTGCAAAGTGAGAGGGTTAGGGAAAATGATTTGGCAAAAAGAGAAGAGGTAGAAAAAGCTTTGCGGAAGATGAAAGCCGGCAAGGCAGCGGATTTGGATGGTATTGCAGTGGAATTTATTAAGAAACGGGGTGACTGTATTGTTGACTGGTTGGTAAGGTTATTTAATGTATGTATGATTCATGGTGAGGTGCCTGAGGATTGGCGGAATGCTTGCACATTGCCATTGTACAAATGCAAAGGGATAAGAGTGAGTGCTCAAATTACAGAGGTAAAAGTTTGTTGAGTATTCCTGTTAAATTATATGGGAGGGTATTGATTGAGAGGGTGAAGGCATGTACAGAGCATCAGAGTGGGGAAGAGAAGTGTGGTTTGAGAAGTGGTAGAGGATGTGTGGATCAGGTGTTTGCTTTGTCACCAGCTTCTGCAGTTTCTCATATGAATCAGCCACCAGCGCTGTATCATCAGCGAACAACAACTAACTCACTTCTCAAGCTCTCTCATCCACAACAGACTGCACACTTGCCCTTCTTTCGAAAACTCATGCGTTCATATCCCTAACAACTCCATCCATAAACAAATTAAACAACCATGGAGACATCGCACACCCCTGTCGCAAACCTACATTCACTGAGAACCAATCACTTTCCTCTCTTCCTACACGTACCCATGCCTTACATCCTAAATAAAAACTTTTCACTGCTTGTAACAACTTGCCTACCACACCATATATTCTTAATACCTTCCAGAGAGTATCTCTATCAACTCTCTCATATGCCTTCTCCAGATCCATAAATGCTACATACAAATATTATATATATATATATATATATATATATATATATATATATATATATATATATATATATATATATATATATATATATATATATATATATATATATATATATATATATATATATATATATTATTACTAGAAGATTAGATAGTATAAAATTATGTTTTTTTACAGTATATGTTGAATATCTCTAGCAATGTTTTTATATAAAGAAACAGAAAATGAGAAGTTTTGGGATCCTTTATCTTTTACAGATCTTTTAGACTGCTTGGAAAGGATCATTCCACCTTTGTAGGCATGAAAAACCTCAACAAAAGTGACTGCAATTACCCCATCCTCCTCTCTTCTTCTTCTTCTTCTTCTTCTTCTTCTTCTTCTTCTTCTTCTTCTTCTTCTTCTCAGGCTTTTCGCTACTTCTGTCCTCGTTGTCTCACAGGATCAGGCTCTGCTCTGCCACTCTTGCCCTTCAACACACTACAAAAGAAACTCGAAGCTTACAATTACATGGCCATTGTGGGGCCAAATGAACTTCGTCGGAGATATGCGTTCCCTGGGAGATGCAAGCCATGGATGTCGTATCTCCAAGATACGACGTGTGGATATAATATTTTCAAGATACGACACGTGGAATTCGTATCTCTGAGATCCAACAGGTGGATATAGTGCTTCCAAGATACGACACGTGGATGGTATGTCTCCGAGATGCAACGCGTGGATATATCTCCGAGATACGACATCCATGTGATATATTTCCAAAGCGACTCAAGGATATCATGAAAATGAGTTACAACTGTGCTTGTTTCTTCAGTGGCCAAAATGCTGAAAGCTTTCCAAGGATGCGCTCTCTCTCTCTCTCTCTCTCTCTCTCTCTCTCTCTCTCTCTCTCTCTCTCTCTCTCTCTCTCTCTCTCTCTCTCTCTCTCTCTCTCTCTCTCTCTCTCTCTCTCTCTCTCTCGTAACATCAGCCTGAACACGATCGGAGGCAAAAGATATTCATATGCAACAAATACCCGAAATACATTTGGCAAATAAAGAAGCTTAGAAAAAGGAAAAGAGTACTGCCGGAATATGTATATATATATATTTTGGAAAGAGGGGCAAGTATGCAGTCTGTTGGGGATGAGAGAGCTTGAGAAGTGAGTCAGTTGTTGTTCGCTGATGATACAGCGCTGGTGGTTGATTCATGTGAGAAACTGCAGAAGCTGGTGACTGAGTTTGGTAAAGTGTGTGAAAGAAGAAAGTTAAGAGTAAATGTGAATAAGAGCAAGGTTATTAGGTATAGTAGGGTTGAGGGTCAAGTCAACTGGGAGGTAAGTTTGAATGGAGAAAAACTGGAGGAAGTAAAGTGTTTTAGATATCTAGGAGTAGATTTGGCAGCGGATGGAACCATGGAACCGGAAGTGAATCATAGGGTGGGGGAGGGGGCGAAAATCCTGGGAGCCTTGAAGAATGTGTGGAAGTCGAGAACATTATCTCGGAAAGCAAAAATGGGTATGTTTGAAGGAATAGTGGTTCCAACAATGTTGTATGGTTGCGAAGCGTGGGCTATGGATAGAGTTGTACGCAGGAGGGTGGATGTGCAGGAAATGAGATGTTTGAGGACAATGTGTGGTGTGAGGTGGTTTGATCGAGTAAGTAATGTAAGGGTAAGAGAGATGTGTGGAAATAAAAAGAGCGTGGTTGCGAGAGCAGAAGAGGGTGTTTTGAAATGGTTTGGGCACATGGAGAGAATGAGTGAGGAAAGATTGACCAAGAGATATATGTGTCGGAGGTGGGGGGAACGAGGAGAAGTGGGAGACCAAATTGGAGGTGGAAAGATGGAGTGAAAAAGATTTTGTGTGATCGAGGCTTGAACATGCAGGAGGGTGAAAGGAGGGCAAGGAATAGAGTGAATTGGATCGATGTGGTATTCCGGGGTTGACGTGCTGTCAGTGGATTGAATCAGGGCATGTGAAGCGTCTGGGGTAAACCATGGAAAGTTGTGTGGGGCTTGGATGTGGAAAGGGAGCTGTGGTTTCGGGCATTATTGCATGACAGCTAGAGACTGAGTGTGAACGAATGGGACCTTTGTTGTCTTTTCCTAGTGCTACCTCGCACACATGAGGGGGGAGGGGGATGGTATTCCATGTGTGGCGCGGTAGCGATGGGAATGAATAAAGGCAGACAGTGTGATCTGTGTGCATGTGTATATATGTATGTGTCTGTGTGTATATATATGTGTACATTGAGATGTATAGGTATGTATATTTGCGGGTGTGGACGTGTATGTATATACATTGTGTATGGGGGTGGGTTGGGCCATTTATTTCGTCTGTTTCCTTGCGCTACCTCGCAAACGCGGGAGACAGCGACAAAACAAAATAAATAAATAAATAATCTATATATATATATATATATATATATATATATATATATATATATATATATATATATATATATATATATATATGCAAAAAAATTGAAAAATATTTCGAATGGTTGGGAAGTGAACATGCAGGAAGGTAAAAGGAATGCACGAAATAGAGCGCATTGGAACGATGTGGTATACATGGGATGACGTGCTGCAAGTAGACTGAACCAGGGCATGTGAAGCAGCCAAAAAAGCCATGAATAGGACTGTGGGGTCTTTTTGAGAATAGGAGGCTGAGGTTTCAGTGCAATGCACATGACATCTAGGTAATTGACGTGAGCGAATGATGCTTATCTTCAGCTGGTCATAGCGCGACCTTGCTTACGCAGGAAACGGCGGACAAGTATGAAAAAATATATGCTTCCCACTTTATTTCCTTTCTTCTCTTTACAATGCCTGGCATTACGGCAGTACATTTTCCAGACTCCTTCAGGCTGATTTCTTTAGACCCCCCTACTTTTTTCTAGTGTTGATGCGCTCGTTTTCATCGCCTTCCCTCGACGCTTACAGTCTCTCGTATACATACAAACACATATATAAACATATATTCAAATACATGCATGAACGTTCATGTGTAAACACACTTACATATATAAATGTAGATATAGATCCAAACACAATCACACGTATACAAGACAGACATAGGTCTCTTTCCCAACATATGTGCTTATATAGAATAACACATAAATAGGTAACACACACACACACACACACACACACACACACACACACACATACACACACACACACACACCTAACAACTCTCCTGATCCCTCAGCTAATTCCCCTATTTTTCCCCTATTTTTAGCCATTTTCTCCTCTTCGTATTTCGTAACGCCTCACATTTTCTCTTACACGACCATTTTTCTCACCTCGTCACTTTCTCGTACCCACTACCTTTTGCCCTTACTCCCACCCCATTTTCTCTTACTTCATGCTCTCCTATTCCCATATTCTTTACCTCTCCCATTTTTCTTACCTCTTTTCTCTTTCCTCATCCCATTCTTTTACCCTACTCATTTTTTTGCCCATCCCATTTCATCTTACCCTATGTACCTTAATCCCCACTTTCTTTACCATTTCCATTATACTTACCCCATTTTCTCTAACCTTTCCCATATTACTTACCCCATTTACTCTCACCCTTCCCATATTTCTATCACCCATTTTATCTCACCCTTCCTTTTCTTTCATACACGTCTTGCCTCTCCCTTTAGTAACGGTAAAACTATAGCCCACTCTAATGACCCAAAAAAGAGTCTAAGCAGTATTTAGGGATGGAGAGAATTCGTACTTTCATCAAGGGAAAGTTTATATACTTCCAAACATGCAGACAAGTCGTGAACTTGGTTAAAGATTATTTATATCCTTTTTAGGTAAACATACAGTGTGAGCTTTATGTAGAAATTTTTGTTGGAATATTTGTATATATCTATATATATTCTTTCTTTCTTTCTTTCAAACTATTCGCCATTTTCCGCATTAGCAAGGTAGCGTTAAGAAGAGGACTGGGCCTCTGAGGGAATACCCTCACCTGGCCCCCTTCTCTGTTCCTTCTTTTGGAAAATTAAAAAAAAAAAACGAGAGGAAGATACATATATATATGTATACATATGTATGTATATATATATATATATATATATATATATATATATATATATATATATATATATATATATATATATATATATATGTATATATATATATATATATATATATATATATATATATATATATATATATATATATATATATATATATATATATATTTGCTTTGTCGCTGTCTCCCGCGTTTGCGAGGTAGCGCAAGGAAACAGACGATAGAAATGGACCAACCCACCCCCATGCACATGTATATACATACGACCACACACGCAAATATACATACCTACACAGCTTTCCATGGTTTACCCCAGACGCTTCACATGCCTTGATTCAATCCACTGACAGCACGTCAACCCCGGTATACCACATCGCTCCAATTCACTCTATTCCTTGCCCTCCTTTCACCCTCCTGCATGTTCAGGTCCCGATAACACAAAATCTTTTTCACTCCATCTTTCCACCTCCAATTTGGTCTCCCTCTTCTCCTCGTTCCTTCCACCTCCGACACATATATCCTCTTGGTCAATCTTTCCTCACTCATTCTCTCCATGTGCCCAAACCATTTCAAAACACCCTCTTCTGCTCTCTCAACCACGCTCTTTTTATTTCCACACATCTCTCTTACCCTTACGTTACTTACTCGATCAAACCACCTCACACCACACATTGTCCTAAAACGTCTCATTTCCAGCACATCCATCCTCCTGCGCACAACTCTATCCATAGCCCACGCCTCGCAACCATACAACATTGTTGGAACCACTATTCCTTCAAACATACCGAGATAATGTTCTCGACTTCCACACATTCTTCACGGCTCCCCGAATTTTCGCCCCCTCCCCCACCCTATGATTCACTTCCGCTTCCATGGTTCCATCCGCTGCCAGATCCACTCCCAGATATCTAAAACACTTTACTTCCTCCAGTTTTTATCCATTCAAACTTACCTCCCAATTGACTTGACTCTCAACCCTACTGTACCTAATAACCTTGCTCTTATTCACATTTACTCTTAACTTTCTTCTTTCACACACTTTACCAAACTCAGTCACCAGCTTCTGCAGTTTCTTACATGAATCAGCGACCAGCGCTCTATCATCAGCGAACAACAACTGACTCACTTCCCAAGCTCTCTCATCCACAACAGACTGCATACTTGCCCCTCTTTCCAAAACCCTTGCATTCACCTCCCTAACAACCCCATCCATAAACAAATTAAACAACCACGGAGACATCACACACCCCTGCCTCAAACCTACATTCACTGAGAACCAATCACTTTCCTCTCTTCCTACACGTACACATGCCTTACATCCTCGATAAAAACTTTTCACTGCTTCTGACAACTTGCCTGCCACACCATATATTCTTAAAACCTTCCACAGAGCATCTCTATCAACTCCATCATATGCCTTCTCCAGATCCATAAATGCTACATACAAATCCATTTGTTTTTCTAAGTATTTCTCACATACATTCTTCAAAGCAAACACCTGAACCACACATCCTCTACCACTTCTGAAAACACACTGCTCTTCCCCAATCTGATGCTCTGTACATGCCTTCACCCTCTCAATCAATACCCTCCCATATGATTTACCAGGAATATTCAACAAACCTATACCTCTGTAATATTAGCACTCACTCTTATCCCCTTTGCCTTTGTACAATGGCACTATGTACGTATTCCGCCAATCCTCAGGCAATTCACCATGAATCATACATACATTAAATAACCTTACCAAACAGTCAACAATACAGTCACCCCCGTTTTTTTAATAAATTCTACTGCAATACCATCCAAACCTGTTGCCTTGCCGGCTTTCATCTTCCGTAAAGCTTTTACCACCTCTTCTCTATTTACCAAATCATTTTCCCTAACCCTCTCACTTTGCACGCCACCTCGACCAAAACACCCTATATCTGCCACTCTATCATCAAACACATTCAACAAACCTTCAAAATACTCACTCCATCTCCTTCTCACATCACCACTACTTGTTATCACCTCCCCATTAGCCCCCTTCACTGAAGTTCCCATTTGCTTCCTTGTCTTACGCACTTTATTTACCTCCTTCCAAAGCATCTTTTTATTCGCCCTGAAATTTAATGATACTCTCTCACCTCAACTCTCATTTGCCCTCTTTTTCACCTCTTGTTTCTCCGACACATATATCGTCTTGGTCAATCTTTCCTCACTCATTCTCTCCATGTGCCCAAACCATTTCAAAACACCCTCTTCTGCTCTCTCAACCACGCTCTTCTTATTTCCACACATCTCTCTTACCCTTACATTGCTTACTCGATCAAACCACCTTATACCACATATTGTCCTCAGACATCTCATTTCCAGCACATCCACCCTCCTGCGCACAGCTCTATCCATAGCCCACGCCTCGCAAGCATACAACATTGTTGGAACCACTATTCCTTCAGCATAGCCATTTTTGCTTTCCGAGATAATATTCTCGACTTCCACACATTCTTCAAGGCACCACAAATTTTCGCCCCCTCCCCCACCCTATGATCCACTTCCGCTTCCATGGTTCCAGCCGCTGACAGATCCACTCCCAGATATCTAAAAACTTTACTTCCCTCAGTTTTTCTCCATTCAAACTTACCTCCCAATTGATTTGTCCCTCAACCCTACTATACCTAATAACCATGTTCTTATTCACATTTACTCTTAACTTTCTTCTTTCACATACTTTACCAAACTCTGTCACCAGCTTCTGCAGTTCCTCACATGAATCAGCAACCAGCGATGTATCATCAGCGAACAACAACTGACTCACTTCCCAAGCTCCCTCATCCACAACAGACTTCATACTTGCCCCTCTTTTCATAACTCTTCCATTCACCTCCCTAACAACCCCATCCATAAACAAATTAAACAACCATGGAGACATCACACACCCCTGCCGCAAACCTACATTCACTGAGAACCAATCACTTTCCTCTCTTCCTACACGTACAAATGCCTTACATCCTCGATAAAAACTTTTCACTGCTTCTAACAACTTGCTTCCCTCACTATATATTCTTAATACCTTCCACAGATCATCTCTATCAACTCTCTGATATGCCTTCTCCAGATCCACAATTGCTACATTCAAATCCATTTGCTTTTCTAAGTATTTCTCACATACATTCTTCAAAGCAAACACCTGATCCACACATCCTCTACCACTTCTGAAACCACACTGCTCTTCCCCAATCTGATGCTCTGTACATGCCTTCACCCTCTCAATCAATACCCTCCCATATAGTTTACCAGGAATACTCAAGAAACTTATACCTCTGTAATTTTAGCACTCACTCTTATCCCCTTTGCCTTTGTACAATGGCACTATGCACGCATTCCGACAACCCTCAGGCACCTCACCATGAATCATACATACATTAAATAACCTTACCAACCAGTCAACAATACAGTCACCCCCGTTTTTTAATAAATTCCACTGCAATACCATCTAAACCTGCTGCCTTCCCGGCTTTCATCTTCAGCAAAGCTTTTACTACCTCTTCCCTGTTTACCAAATAATTTTCCATAACCCTCTCACTTTGCACACCACCTCGACCAAAACACACTATATCTGCCACTCTAACATACATACATACATTAAATAACCTTACCAACCACTCAACAATACAGTCACCCTGTTTTTTAATAAATTCCACTGCAATACCATCCAAACCTGCTGCCTTGCCGGCTTTCATCTTCCGTAAAGCTTTTACTACCTCTTCTCTATTTACCAAATCATTTTCCCTAACCCTCTCACTCTGCACACCACGTCGACCAAAACTCCGTATATCTGCCACTCTATCATCAAACACATTCAACAAACCTTCAAAATACTCACTCCATCTCCTTCTCACATCACCACTACTTGTTATCACCTCCCCATTAGCCCCCATCACTGAAGTTCCCATTTGCTTCCTTGTCTTACGCACTTTATTTACTTCCTTCCAAAACATCTTTTTATTCTCCCTGAAATTTAATGATACTGTCTCACCTCAACTCTCATTTGCCCTCTTTTTCACCTCTTGCACCTTTCTCTTGACCTCCTGCCTTTTTCTTTTTACCTCTCCCACTCATTTGCATTTTTTCCCTGCAAAAATCGTCCAAATGCCTCTCTCTATTCTTTCACTAATGATCTTACTTCTTCATCCCACCACTCACTACCTTTTCTAAGCAGCCCACCTCCCACGTTTCTCATGCCACAAACATCTTTTGCGCAAGCCATCACTGCTTCCCCAAATACATCCCATTCCTCCTCCACTCCCCTGACCTCCTTTTTTCTTACCTTTTTCCATTCTGTACTCAGTCTCACCTGGTACTTCCTCACACAAGTTTCCTTCCCAATCTCACTTACTCTCACCACTCTCTTCACCCCAACATTCACTCTTCTTTTCTGAAAACCCCAACAAATCTTCACCTTCGCCTCCTCAAGATAATGATCAGACATCCCTTCCAGTTGCACCTCTCAGCACATTAACGCCCAAAAATCTCTCTTTCGTGCGTCTATCAATTAACACGTAATCCAATAACGCTCTCTGGCCATCTCTCCTACTTTCATACGTATACTTATGTATATCTCGCTTTTTAAACCAGGTATTCCCAGTCACCAATCCTTTTTCAGCACATAAATCTGCAAGCTCTTCACTATTTCCATTTACAACACTGAACACTACATGTATACCAATTATTCCCTCAACTGCCACATTACTCACCTCTGCATTCAAATCACCCATCACTATAACCCGGTCTTGTGCATCAAAACCACTAACACACTCATTCAACTGCTCCCAAAACATTTGCCTCTCATGATCTTTCTTCTCATGCCCAGGTGCATATGCACCAATAATCACCCATCTCTCTCCATCAGCTTTCAGTTTTACCCATACCAATCTAGAATTTACTTTCTTACACTCTATCACTTACTCCCACAACTCCTGATCCAGGAGTAGTGCTACTCCTTCCCTTGCTCTTGTCCTCTCACTAACCCCTGACTTTACTCCCAAGACATTCCCAAACCACTCTTCCCCTTTGCCCTTGAGCTTTGTTTCACTCGGAGCCAAAACATCAAGGTTCCTTTCCTCAAACATACTACCTATCTCTCCTTTTTTCTCATCTTGGTTACATCCACACACATTTAGACACCCCAATCTGATCCTTCGAGGAGGATGAGCACTCCTCGCGTGACTCCTTCTTCTGTTTCCCCTTATATATATATATATATATATATATATATATATATATATATATATATATATATATATATATATATATATATATATATATATATATATATATATATATATATATATATATATATTTCATATATATATATATATATATATATATATATATATATATATATATATATATATATATATATATATATATATATATATATATATATATTTATATATATATATATATATATATATATATAAATGTATATATATATATATATATTTTTTTTTTTGCTTTGTCGCTGTCTCCCGCGTTTGCGAGGTAGCACAAGGAAACAGACGAAAGAAATGGACCAACCCACCCCCATACACATGTATATACATACGTACACACACGCAAATATACATACCTACAGAGCTTTCCATGGTTTACCCCAGACGCTTCACATGCCCTGATTCAATCCACTGACAGCACGTCAACCCCGGTATACCACATTGCTCCAATTCACTCTATTCCTTGCCCTCCTTTCACCCTCCTGCATGTTCAGGCCCCATTCACACAAAATCTTTTTCACTCCATCTTTCCACCTCCAATTTGGTCTCCCTCTTCTCCTCGTTCCCTCCACCTCCGACACATATATCCTCTTGGTCAATCTTTCCTCACTCATTCTCTCCATGTGCCCAAACCATTTCAAAACACCCTCTTCTGCTCTCTCAACCACGCTCTTTTTATTTCCACACATCTCTCTTACCCTTACGTTACTTACTCGATCAAACCACCTCACACCACACATTGTCCTCAAACATCTCATTTCCAGCACATCCATCCTCCTGCGCACCACTCTATCCATAGCCCACGCCTCGCAACCATACAACATTGTTGGAACCACTATTCCTTCAAACATACCCATTTTTGCTTTCCGAGATTATGTTCTCGACTTCCACACATTCTTCAAGGCTCCCAGAATTTTCGCCCCCTCCCCCATCCTATGATCCACTTCCGCTTCCATGGTTCCATCCGCTGCCAGATCCACTCCCAGATATCTAAAACACTTTACTTCTTCCAGTTTTTCTCCATTCAAACTCACCTCCCAATTGACTTGACCCTCAACCCTACTGTACCTAATAACCTTGCTCTTATTCACATTTACTCTTAACTTTCTTCTTTCACACACTTTACCAAACTCAGTCACCAGCTTCTGCAGTTTCTCACATGAATCAGCCACCAGCGCTGTATCATCAGCGAACAACAACTGACTCACTTCCCAAGCTTTCTCATCCCCAACAGACTTCATACTTGCCCCTCTTTCCAAAACTCTTGCATTCACCTCCCTAACAACCCCATCCATAAACAAATTAAACAACCATGGAGACATCACACACCCCTGCTGCAAACCTACATTCACTGATAACCAATCACTTTCCTCTCTTCCTACACGTACACATGCCTTACATCCTCGATAAAAACTTTTCACTGCTTCTAACAACTTGCCTCCCACACCATATATTCTTAATACCTTCCACAGAGCATCTCTATCAACTCTATCATATGCCTTCTCCAGATCCATAAATGCTACATACAAATCCATTTGCTTTTCTAAGTATATATATATATATATATATATATATATATATATATATATATATATATATATATATATATATATATATATATATATATATATATATATATATATATATATATATATATATTTATATATATATATATATATTTATATATATATATATATATATATATATATATATATATATATATATATATATATATATATATATATATATATATATATATATGTATATATATATATATATACATATATATATATATTTTCTATATATTATATTTTCTATTATATTCTATATATTATATTTTCTATTATATTTAGGGAAAATAAAAAGATGTTCTGGAAGGAGGTAAATAGGGTGCGTAAGACAAGGGAGCAAATGGGAACTTCAGTGAAGGGCGTAAATGGGGAGGTGATAACAAGTAGCGGTGATGTGAGAAGGAGATGGAATGAGTATTTTGAAGGTTTGTTGAATGTGTCTGATGACAGAGTGGCAGATATAGGGTGTTTTGGTCGAGGTGGTGTGCAAAGTGAGAGGGTTAGGGAAAATGATTTGGTAAACAGAGAAGAGGTAGTAAAAGCTTTGCGGAAGATGAAAGCCGGCAAGGCAGCAGGTTTGGATGGTATTGCAGTGGAATTTATTAAGAAAGGGGGTGACTGTATTGTTGACTGGTTGGTAAGGTTATTTAATGTATGTATGACTCATGGTGAGGTGCCTGAGGATTGGCGGAATGCGTGCATAGTGCCATTGTACAAAGGCAAAGGGGATAAGAGTGAGTGCTCAAATTACAGAGGTATAAGTTTGTTGAGTATTCCTGGTAAATTATATGGGAGGGTATTGATTGAGAGGGTGAAGGCATGTACAGAGCATCAGATTGGGGAAGAGCAGTGCGGTTTCAGAAGTGGTAGAGGATGTGTGGATCAGGTGTTTGCTTTGAAGAATGTATGTGAGAAATACTTAGAAAAGCAAATGGATTTGTATGTAGCATTTATGGATCTGGAGAAGGCATATGATAGAGTTGATAGAGATGCTCTGTGGAAGGTATTAAGAATATATGGTGTGGGAGGCAAGTTGTTAGAAGCAGTGAAAAGTTTTTATCGAGGATGTAAGGCATGTGTACGTGTAGGAAGAGAGGAAAGTGATTGGTTCTCAGTGAATGTAGGTTTGCGGCAGGGGTGTGTGATGTCTCCATGGTTGTTTAATTTGTTTATGGATGGGGTTGTAAGGGAGGTAAATGCAAGAGTCCTGGAAAGAGGGGCAAGTATGAAGTCTGTTGGGGATGAGAGAGCTTGGGAAGTGAGTCAGTTGTTGTTCGCTGATGATACAGCGCTGGTGGCTGATTCATGTGAGAAACTGCAGAAGCTGGTGACTGAGTTTGGTAAAGTGTGTGGAAGAAGAAAGTTGAGAGTAAATGTGAATAAGAGCAAGGTTATTAGGTACAGTAGGGGTGAGGGTCAAGTCAATTGGGAGGTGAGTTTGAATGGAGAAAAACTGGAGGAAGTGAAGTGTTTTAGATATCTGGGAGTGGATCTGTCAGCGGATGGAACCATGGAAGCGGAAGTGGATCATAGGGTGGGGGAGGGGGCGAAAATTTTGGGAGCCTTGAAAAATGTGTGGAAGTCGAGAACACTATCTCGGAAAGCAAAAATGGGTATGTTTGAGGGAATAGTGGTTCCAACAATGTTGTATGGTTGCGAGGCGTGGGCTATGGATAGAGATGTGCGCAGGAGGATGGATGTGCTGGAAATGAGATGTTTGAGGACAATGTGTGGTGTGAGGTGGTTTGATCGAGTAAGTAACGTAAGGGTAAGAGAGATGTGTGGAAATAAAAAGAGCGTGGTTGAGAGAGCAGAAGAGGGTGTTTTGAAATGGTTTGGGCACATGGAGAGAATGAGTGAGGAGAGATTGACCAAGAGGATATATGTGTCGGAGGTGGAGGGAACGAGGAGAAGAGGGAGACCAAATTGGAGGTGGAAAGATGGAGTGAAAAAGATTTTGTGTGATCGGGGCCTAAACATGCAGGAGGGTGAAAGGAGGGCAAGAAATAGAGTGAATTGGAGTCATGTGGTATACAGGGGTTGACGTGCTGTCAGTGGATTGAAGCAAGGCATGTGAAGCGTCTGAAGTAAACCATGGAAAGCTGTGTAGGTATGTATATTTGCGTGTGTGGACGTGTGTATGTACATGTGTATGGGGGGGGGGGGCATTTCTTTCGTCTGTTTCCTTGCGCTACCTCGCAAACGCGGGAGACAGCGACAAAGTATAAAAAAAAAAAAAAAAAAAAAATATATATATATATATATATATATATATATATATATATATATATATATATATATATATATATACATTTTATATATATATATATATATTTTATATATACATATATATGTATACATTTATATTTATATTTATTTTGGTTTTCGCTGTATCCCGCGTTTGTGAGGTAGCGCAAGGAAACAAACGAAAGAAATGGACCAACCCATTCCCATACACATGTATATACATACACGTCCACACACGCAAATATACATAGCCATACATCTCAATGTACACATATATATACACACACAGACACCAACATATATATACTTGCACACAATTCACACTGTCTGCCTTTATTCATTCCATCGCAACCTCGCCACACATGGAATAACAGCCCCCTCCCCCCTCATATATGCGAGGTTGCGCTAGGAAAAGACAACAAAGACCACATTCGTTGTCACTCAGTCTCTAGGTGTCATGCAATAACGCCCGAAACCACAGCTCCCTCTCCGTATCCAGGCCCCACAAAACTTCCCATGGTTTACCCCAGACGCTTCACATGCCCTGATTCAATCCATTGACAGCACGTCGACCCCGGTACACCACATCGATCCAATTCAATGTATTTCTTGCCCTCCTTTCACCCTCCTGCATGTTCAGGCCCCGATAACTCAAAATGTTTTTCACTCCATCTTTCCACCTCCAATTTGGTCTCCCACTTCTCCTCGTTCCCTCCACCTCCGACACATATATCGTCTTGATCAATCTTTCCTCGCTCATTCTCTCCATGTGCCCAAACCATTTCAAAACACCCTCTTCTGCTCTCTCAACCACGCTCATTTTATTTCCACACATCTCTCTTACCCTTTCATTACCTACTCGATCAAACCACCTCATACCACATATTGTCCTCAGACATCTCATTTGCAGCACATCCACCCTCCAGCGCACAGCTCAATCTATAGCCCACGCCTCGCAACCATACAACATTGTTGGAACCACTATTCCTTCAAACATACCCATTTTTGCTTTCCGAGATAATATTCTCGACTTCCACACATTCTTCAAGGCCCCGCAGGTTTTCGCCCCCTCCCCCACCCTATGATTCACTTCCGCTTCCATGGTTCCATCCGCTGCCAGATCCACTCACAGATATCTAAAACACTTTACTTCCCTCAGTTTTTCTCCATTCAAACTTACCTCCCAATTGACTTGACCCTCAACCCTACTGTACCTAATAACCTTGCTCTTATTCACATTTACTCTTAACTTTCTTCTTTCACACGCTTTACCAAACTCAGTCACCTGCTTATGCAGTTCCCCATATGAATCAGCAACCAGCGCTGTATCATCAGCGAACAAAAACTGACTCACTTCCCAAGCTCCCTCATCCACAACAGACTTCATACTTGCCCCTTTTTCCATAACTCTTGCATTCACCTCCCTAGTAACCCCATCCATAAACAAATTAAACAACCATGGACACATCACACACCCCTGCCGCAAACCTACATTCACTGAGAACCAATCACTTTTCTCTCTTCCTACACGTACACATGCCTTACATCCTCGATAAAAACTTTTCAGTGCTTCTAACAACTTGCATCCCACACCAAATATTCTTAATACCTTCCACAGAGCATCTCCATCAACTCTTTGATATACCTTCTCCAGATCCATAATTGCTACATACAAACCCATTTGCTTTTCTAAGTATTTCTCACATACATTCTTCAAAGCAAACACCTGATCCACACACCCTCTACCACTTCTGAAACGACACTGCTCTTCCCCAATGTGATGCTCTGTACATGTCTTCACACTCTCAATCAATACCCTCCCATATAATTTACCAGGAATACTCAAGAAACTTATACCTCTGTAATTTTAGCACTCACTCTTATCCCCTTTGCCTTTGTACAATGGCACTATGCACGCATTCCGCCAATCCTCAGGCACCTCACCATGAATCATACATACATTAAATAACCTTACCAACCAGTCAACAATACAGTCACCCCCATTTTTTAATAAATTCCACTGCCATACCATCCAAACCTGCTGCCTTCCCGGGTTTCTTCTTCAGCAAAGCTTTTACTACCTCTTCCCTGTTTACCAAATAATTTTCCGTAACCCTCTCACTTTGCACACCACCTCGACCAAAACACACTATATCTGCCACTCTATCATCAGACACATTCAACAAACCCTCAAAATACTCACTCCATCTCCTTCTCACATCACCATTACTTGTCATCACCTCCCCATTAGCCCCCTTCATTGAAGTTCCCATTTGCTCCCTTGTCTTACGCACTTTATTTACCTTCTTCCAAAACATCTTTTTATTCTCCCTTAAATTTAATAATACTCTCTCAACCGAACTCTTATTTGCCGTCTTTTTCACTTTTTGCACCTTTCTCTTGACCCCCTGTCTCTTTCTTTTATACATCTCCCACTCATTTGGATTTTTTCCCTGCAAAAATCGTCCAAATGCCTCTCTCTAATATATATATATATATATATATATATATATATATATATATATATATATATATATATATATATATATATATATATATATACTGGAAAGAATAACGTGCTCAAGATATAGGAGTATCTTGATCACGCGCAACAAATCGTCTCCTCGATGAATATCAAGTGACTGTTATATTTCTCTCTTGTGATTACCCTAATGATGTGATTATTACACGAAAGTGCACTTGGAAACTTATAGTGTTTCATTTTTCCCGTGGACTCATAGGAATATATATATATGTTCATATATATATATATATATATTTTTTTTTTTTTTTTTTTTTTTTTTTTTATACTTTGTCGCTGTCTCCCGCGTTTGCGAGGTAGCGCAAGGAAACAGACGAAAGAAATGGCCCAACCCCCCCCCCCATACACATGTACATACACACGTCCACACACGCAAATATACATACCTACACAGCTTTCCATGGTTTACCCCAGACGCTTCACATGCCTTGATTCAATCCACTGACAGCACGTCAACCCCTGTATACCACATGACTCCAATTCACTCTATTCCTTGCCCTCCTTTCACCCTCCTGCATGTTCAGGCCCCGATCACACAAAATCTTTTTCACTCCATCTTTCCACCTCCAATTTGGTCTCCCTCTTCTCCTCGTTCCCTCCACCTCCGACACATATATCCTCTTGGTCAATCTCTCCTCACTCATTCTCTCCATGTGCCCAAACCATTTCAAAACACCCTCTTCTGCTCTCTCAACCACGCTCTTTTTATTTCCACACATCTCTCTTACCCTTACGTTACTTACTCGATCAAACCACCTCACACCACACATTGTCCTCAAACATCTCATTTCCAGCACATCCATCCTCCTGCGCACAACTCTATCCATAGCCCACGCCTCGCAACCATACAACATTGTTGGAACCACTATTCCTTCAAACATACCCATTTTTGCTTTCCGAGATAATGTTCTCGACTTCCACACATTCTTCAAGGCTCCCAGGATTTTCGCCCCCTCCCCCACCCAATGATCCACTTCCGCTTCCATGGTTCCATCCGCTGCCAGATCCACTCCCAGATATCTAAAACACTTTACTTCCTCCAGTTTTGCTCCATTTAAACTTACCTCCCAATTGACTTGACCCTCAACCCTACTGTACCTAATAACCTTGCTCTTATTCACATTTACTCTTAACTTTCTTCTTTCACACACTTTACCAAACTCAGTCACCAGCTTCTGCAGTTTCTCACATGAATCAGCCACCAGCGCTGTATCATTAGCGAACAACAACTGACTCACTTCCCAAGCTCTCTCATCCACAACAGACTTCATACTTGCCCCTCTTTCCAAAACTTTTGCATTCACCTTCCTAACAACCCCATCCATAAACAAATTAAACAACCATGGAGACATGGAATTTTTGAAACAAAATTACTAAAGGATATCTTACCTTCTAATGCAATTTGGTTTAGGTATGTAGATGATGTTCTTTGTGTTTGGCCAACAAATGAAAATTTACAAATATTTCTCCCCTTACTTAACAATTTAGTACCTTCCATCAAATTTACTGTAGAAGATGAAAATAATGGTATGTTACCATTTTTAGATTGCATGATCCATAGACAAGGAAACAAGTTTAAGTTCAGCATATGTAGAAAACCCACCAATGTATGCTCATATATCCATTATTACTCTTCTCAACATGACAGAGTTAAATTATCATCATTTCAATCTATGTTCCGTAGGGCATTACGTATTTGCTGTCCAGAGTTTATTGATGATGAGTTTGAGAAGATATATTCTATTGAATCTAAGTTAAAGTACCCTAGATCTTTCATTGATAAATCCCTTAAGTTAGCGAAGAAATCATTTTATAGAGTTGAGCCCAAACCTCCCATTGACACAAAGAATCTTTTAGTTCTGCCTTTTAATATTAATTTCACTTTGCTTTCCATGTTGCTTAAATCTTTAATGTAAATGTTGCCTTTAGCAACAATAATACTATGAAGAACATCTTAATCAGGAATTCACCAGAATATTCTCTTGGTTGCATCTATAAAGTGCCTTGTGGAAACTGTGATAAATATTATGTTGATCAGACTGGTAAGGATCTTTCTGTTAGACTTAAGCAACATAAATATAGTATAAGAACGGGACAAGAATCAAATGCCTTGTTTAATCATGTTATAAACTATGATCATTGTATTGACTGGAGTAACGCCATCTCAGTTATTAACTCTACCTCTATTTCCAAGAGAAATATCATTGAATCTTTTATTATTTCATACACAAAGAATTATAATCTTAATATTAGGGATGGTCTGTACAAATGAGATAACTTTATTGTTGATAAAATTTGTAAAATGATAAGTTTATGAACGCTCGTTGTATGTTTTAGACAATCACATGTTTACCAAATGGCGTCCTTGCTTCGTCTCTTCTATGTATATCAACAACTGTTATATTTCTCTCTTGTGCCTCCCCTGATGATGTGATTATTACACGAAAGTGCACTTGGGAACTTTACGTGTTTCATTTTCCCCGTGGACTCATAGGAATATCTTGATCACGCGGAAAATTGTGATCCTTTCAAAAATATATATATATATACATATATATATATATATATATATATATATATATATATATATATATATATATATATATATATATATATATATATATATATATATAAATATATATATATATATATATATATATATATATATATATATATATATATTGGAAAGGATCACAATTTTCCGCGTGATCAAGATATTCCTATGAGTCCACGGGGAAAATGAAACACGTAAAGTTCCCAAGTGCACTTTCGTGTAATAATCACATCATCAGGGGAGGCACAAGAGAGAAATATATATATGTATATATATATATATATATATATATATATATATATATATATATATATATATATATATATATATATATATATATAATATATATATATATATATATATATATATATATTGGAAAGGACCACAATTTTCCGCGTGATCAAGATATTCCTATGAGTCCACGGGGAAAATGAAACACGTAAAGTTCCCAAGTGCACTTTCGTGTAATAATCACATCATCAGGGGAGGCACAAGAGAGAAATATAACAGTTGTTGATATACATAGAAGAGACGAAGCAAGGACGCCATTTGGTAAACATGTGATTGTCTAAAACATACAACGAGCGTTCATAAACTTATCAATTTACAAATTTTATCAACAATAAAGTTATCTCATTTGTAGAGACCATCCCTAATATTAAGATTATAAGAACATACAACGAGCGTTCATAAACTTATCATTTTACAAATTTTATCGACAATAAAGTTATCTCATTTGTACAGACCATCCCTAATATTAAGATTATAATGTATCCCTGTGGATAGGGGATTAAGAATACTTCCCACGTATTCCCTGCGTGTCGTAGAAGGCGACTAAAAGGGGAGGGAGCGGGAGGCTGGAAATCCTCCTCTCTCGTTTTTTTTTTTTTTTTTTTCCAAAAGAAGGAACAGAGGGGGCCAGGTGAGGATATATATATGTATATACATAATTTATATTTGCTGCCTTCATTTATTCTCGTCGCCACCCCTCCACATATGAGATGACAACCCTCTCTCCCCGCACGCTCGCGAGGTAGCGCTAGGAAAAGAGAACAAAGGCCACATTCGTTCACACCCAGTCTCTAGCTGTAATGTATAATGCACCGAAACCAGAGCTCCCTTTCCACATCTAGGCTACACAACGCTTCACATGCCCTGGTTCAATCCACTGTAGGTGGACAGAAACGTTTATACGTATATATACTTTTTATGGAAAGATGTTTTTATGATTTTTAGGGAAACGGAGGAATCTCGCGGTTGGTCATGGAAAATTTATGTAGATTTTAAGGTAACAAAAATGTTGTAAATCTGGTCAAGGAAAGTTTGTATACTTTCCAAGGAAACAAAAGAAAATACCAAGCTAGTCGAGAAAAGTTTATGTAGCTTTTAGTGGAACAGATAAGTCGCGATTTTTATCGAGAAAAAGTTTCTGCAGTGGGGGTGGGTTGGGGCGGGTCTGGGCAGAAAAGTGGTGAATGTGGTCACGAAAAGTTTTATACTTTTAGTGAACAGTGACGTTATCCGCTCGGTTCAGCATTGCAAAAGGAAGCCTGGTGTATTGAAATGAAATCATTGTGAAAGACACACACACACACACACACACACATACACACACACACATACACACACACACACACACACACACACACACACACACACACACACACACATATATACATACACACATACATACATAAATACATACAAACACCCACACAAAAAAAAGAATAAATCAACAAGCATACTCTCTCTCTCTCTCTCTCTCTCTCTCTCTCTCTCTCTCTCTCTCTCTCTCTCTCTCTCTCTCTCTCTCTCTCTCTCTCTCTCGTGTAAAGCGTTAAGAATACCGGGTCTTGCGTTTACGCGCGTAAGTATCGTTGAAGAGGCTACGATCTTGCCTGGAGGGGTTGGTGGAGTGCACTCCAAGTGTGGAGGATCGATGGCTGCCTCTCCTTAACACCTGGTGAGGTCTTGAAGGAGAGGAATCTGTTGGTCTCGTGCTGGCAGTGCGTGTGTGTGTGTGTGTGTGTGTGTGTGTGTGTGTGCGTGTGTGTTTGTGTGTTTGTGTTAGAGGGGGGGTGTTACCGGATTCCGCCTACTCGAGGATTCACCGCAAGGGAAAATCCGTTAACAGTTACCTTACTTGTCCAAATGATAATAGAATATTACGACAGGCATGTTACCAGAACGGAACTACTGTTTTTTTTTTTTTTTTTTTCTTTTTTGCTTTGTCGCTGTCTCCCGCGTTTGCCGAGGTAGCGCAAGGAAACAGACGAAAGAAATGGCCCAACCCACCCCCATACACATGTATATACATACGTCCACACACGCAAGTATACATACCTACACAGCTTTCCATGGTTTACCCCAGACGCTTCACATGCCCTGATTCAATTCACTAACAGCACGTCAACCACGGTATACCACATCGATCCAATTCACTCTATTCCTTGCCCTCCTTTCACCCTCCTGCATGTTCAGGCCCCGATCACACAAAATCTTTTTCACTCCATCTTTCCACCTCCAATTTGGTCTCCCACTTCTCCTCGTTCCCTCCACCTCCGACACATATATCCTCTTGGTCAATCTTTCCTCACTCATTCTCTCCATGTGCCCAAACCATTTTAAAACACCCTCTTCTGCTCTCTCAACCACGCTCTTTTTATTTCCACACATCTCTCTTACCCTTACGTTACTTACTCGATCAAACCACCTCACACCACACATTGTCCTCAAACATCTCATTTCCAGCACATCCATCCTCCTGCGCACAACTCTATCCATAGCCCACGCCTCGCAACCATACAAAATTGTTGGAACCACTATTATTTCAAACATACCCATTTATGCTTTCCGAGATAATGTTCTCAACTTCCAAACATTCTTCAAGGCTCCCAGAATTTTCGCCCCCTCCCCCACCCTATGATTCACTTCCGCTTCCATGGTTCCATCCGCTGCCAGATCCACTCCCAGATATCTAAAACACTTCACTTCCTCCAGCTTTTCTCCATTCAGACTTACCTCCCAATTGACTTGACCCTCAACCCTACTGTACCTAATAACCTTGCTCTTACTCACATTTACTCTTAACTTTCTTCTTGTACAGAGCATCAGATTGGGGAAGAGCAGTGTGGTTTCAGAAGAGGTAGAGGATGTGTGAATCAGTTGTTTGCTTTGAAGAATGTATGTGAGATACATTTAGAAAAGCAAATGGATATGTATGTAACATTTATGGATCTGGAGAAGGCATATGATAGAGTTGATAGAGATGCTCTGTGGAAGGTATTAAGAATATATGGTGTGGAACGCAAGTTGTTAAAAGCAGCGAAAAGTTTTTATCGAGGATGTAAGGCATATGTACGTGTCGGAAGAGAGGAAAGTGATTGGTTCTCAGTGAATATAGGTTTGCGCCAGGGGTGTGTAATGTGTCCATGGTTGTTTAATGTGCTTATGGATGTGGTTGTTAGGGAGATGAATGCAAGAGTTTTGGAAGGAGGGGTAAGCATACAGTCTGTTGTGGATGAGAGAGTATGTCTGTGTATATATATATATATATATATATATATATATATATATATATATATATATATATATATATATATATATATATATATATATATATATATATATATATATATATATATGTATAAATTCAGATAGATAAGTATGTTCATTTCCGTGTGTGGATGTGTATGTATATCCATGTGTATGTGGATGGGTTGGGTCATTCTTTCGTCTGTTCCCTTGCGCTAATTCGCTAACGCGGGACACAGTGACAAAGCAAAATCAATGAATATATATATATATATATATATATATATATATATATATATATATATATATATATATATATATATATATATATATATATATATATATATATATATATTTATATATATATATATATATTGGATGTTAATGTGCTTAGAGGTGCAACTGGAGGGATGTCTGATCATTATCTTTTGGAAGCGAAGGTGAAGATTTGTGGGGGTTTTCAGAAAAGAAAAGAGAATGTTGGCGTGAAGAGAGTGTTGAGAGTAAGTGAGCTTCGGAAGGAGACTGTACCAGGAGAGTACCAGGAGAGACTGAGTACAGAATGGAAAAAGGTGAGAACAAAGGAGGTAAGGGGAGTGGGGGAGGAATGGGATGTATTTAGGGAAGCAGTGATGGATTGCGCAAAAGATGCTTGTGGCATGATAAGCGTGGGAGGTGGGTTGATTAGAAAAGGTAGTGAGTGGTGGGATGAAGAAGTAAGATTATTAGTGAAAGAGAAGAGAGAGGCATTTGAATGATTTTTGCAGGGAAAAAATGCAAATGAGTGGGAGAGGTATAAAAGAAAGAGACGGGAGGTCAAGAGAAAGGTGCAAGAGGTGAAAAAGAGGGCAAATGAGAGTTGGGGTGAGAGAGTATCATTAAATTTCAGGGAGAATAAAAAGATGTTTTGGAAGGAGGTAAATAAAGTGCGTAAGACAAGGGAGCAAATGGGACCTTCAGTGAAGGGGGCTAATGGGGAGGTGATAACAAGTAGTGGTGATGTGAGAAGGAGATGGAGTGAGTATTTTGAAGGTTTGTTCAATGTGTTTGATGATAGAGTGGCAGATGTGGGATGTCTTGGTCGAGGTGGTGTGCAAGTGAGAGGGTTAGGGAAAATGATTTGGTAGATAGAGAAGAGGTAGTAAAAGCTTTACGGAAGATGAAAGCCGGCATGGCAGCAGGTTTGGATGGTATTGCAGTGGAATTTGTTAAAAAAGGGGTGACTGTATTGTTGACTGGTTGGTAAGGTTATTCAGTGTATGTATGATTCATGATGAGGTGCCTGAGGACTGGCGGAATGCTTGCATAGTGCCATTGTACAAAGGCAAAGGGTATAAGAGTGAGTGCTCAAATTACAGAGGTATAAGTTTGTTGAGTACTCCTGGTAAATTATATGGGAGGGTATTGATTGAGAGGGTGAAGGCATGTACAGAGCATCAGATTGAGGAAGTGCAGTGTGGTTTCAGAAGTGGTAGAGGATGTGTGGATCAGGTGTTTGCTTTGAAGAATGTATGCGAGAAATACTTAGAAAAACAAATGGATATGTATGTAGCATTTATGGATCTGGAAAAGGCATATGATAGAATTGACAGAGATGCTCTGTGGAAGGTTTTGAGAATATATGGTGTGGGAGGCAAGTTGTTAGAAACAGTGAAATGTTTTTATCGAGGATGTAAGGCATGTGTACGTGTAGGAAGAGAGGAAAGTGATTGGTTCTCAGTGAATGTAGGTTTGCGGCAGGGGTATGTGATGTCTCCATGGTTGTTTAATTTGTTTATGGATGGGGTTGGTAGGGAGGAGAATGCAAGAGTTTTGAAAAGAGGGGCAAGTATGAGGTCTGTTGGGGATGAGAGAGCTTGGGAAGTGGGTCAGTTGTTGTTCGCTGATGATACAGCGCTGGTGGCTGATTCATGTGAGAAACTGCAGAAGCTGGTGACTGAGTTTGGTAAAGTGTGTGAAAGAAGAAAGTTAAGAGTAAATGTGAATAAGAGCAACGTTATTAGGTACAGTAGGGTTGAGGGTCAAGTCAATTGGGAGGTAAGTTTGAATGAAGAAAAACTGGAGGAAGTAAAGTGTTTTAGATATCTGAGAGTGGATCTGGCAGCGGATGGAACCATAGAAGCGGAAGTGGATCATATGGTGGGGGAGAGAGCGAAAATCCTGGGAGCCTTGAAGAATGTGTGGAAGTCGAGAACATTATCTCGGTAAGCAAAAATGGATATGTTTGAAGGAATAGTTGTTCCAACAATGTTGTGTGGTTCCAAGGCGTGGGCTATGGATAGAGTTGTGCGCAGGAGGATGGATGTGCTGGAAATGAGATGTTTGAGAACAATGTGTGGTGTGAGGTGGTTTGATCGAGTAAGTAACGTAAGGGTAAGAGAGATGTGCGGAAAGAAAAAGAGCGTGGTTGAGAGAGCAGAAAAGGGTGTTTTAAAATGGTTTGTGCACATGGAGAGAATGAGTGAGGAAAGATTGACCAAGAGGATATATGTGTCGGAGGTGGAGGGATCGAGGAGAAGTGGGAGACCAAAGTGGAGGTGGAAAGATGGAGTGAAAAAGATTGTGTGTGATCGGGGCCTGAACATGCAGGAGGGTGAAAGGAGGGCAAGTAATAGAGTGAATTGGACCGATGTGGTATACCGTGGTTGACGTGCTGTCAGTGGATTGAATCAGGGCATGTGAAGCGTCTGGGTAAACCATGGAAAGCTGTGTAGGTATGTATATTTGCGTGTGTGACGTATGTATATACATGTGTATGGGGGTGGGTTGGGCCATTTCTTTCGCCTGTTTTCTTGCGCTACCTCGCAAACGCGACAGACAGCAACAACGAAAAAAAAAAAAAGAAAGAAAAAAAAAATATATATATATATATATATATATATATATATATATATATATATATATATATATATATATATATATATATATATATATATATATATATATATATTTTTTTTTATTTTTATTATACTATGTCGCTGTCTCCCGCGTTTGCGAGGTAACGCAAGGAAACAGACGAAAGAAATGGCCCAACCCACCCCCCATACACATGTATATACATACGTCCACACACGCAAATATACATACCTACACAGCTTTCCATGGTTTACCCCAGACGTTTTACATGCCTTGATTCAATCCACTAACAGCACGTCAACCCCGGTATACCACATCGCTCCAATTCACTCTATTCCTTGCCCTCCTTTCACCCTCCTGCATGTTCAGGCCCCGATCACACAAAATCTTTTTCACTCCATTTTTCCACCTCCAATTTGGTCTCCCTCTTCTCCTCGTTCCCTCCACCTCCGACACATATATCCTCTTGGTCAATCTTTCCTCACTCATTCTCTCCATGTGCCCAAACCACTTCAAAACACCCTCTTCTGCTCTCTCAACCACGCTCTTTTTATTTCCACACATCTCTCTTACCCTTACGTTACTCACTCGATCAAACCACCTCTCACCACACATTGTCCTCAAACATCTCATTTCCAGCACATCCATCCTCCTGCGCACAACTCTATCCATAGCCCACGCCTCGCAACCATACAACATTGTTGGAACCACTATTCCTTCAAACATACCCATTTTTGCTTTCCGAGATAATGTTCTCGACTTCCACACATTCTTCAAGGCTCCCAGGATTTTCGCTCTCTCCCCCACCATATGATCCACTTCCGCTTCTATGGTTCCATCCGCTGCCAGATCCACTCTCAGATATCTAAAACACTTTACTTCCTCCAGTTTTTCTTCATTCAAACTTACCTCCCAATTGACTTGACCCTCAACCCTACTGTACCTAATAACGTTGCTCTTATTCACATTTACTCTTAACTTTCTTCTTTCACACACTTTACCAAACTCAGTCACCAGCTTCTGCAGTTTCTCACATGAATCAGCCACCAGCGCTGTATCATCAGCGAACAACAACTGACTCACTTCCCAAGCTCTCTCATCCCCAACAGACTTCATACTTGCCCCTCTTTCCAAAACTCTTGCATTTACCTCCCTAACAACCCCATCCATAAACAAATTAAACAACCATGGAGACATCACACACCCCTGCCGCAAACCTACATTCACTGAGTAGGTTTGCGGCAGGGGTGTGTGATGTCTCCATGGTTGTTTAATTTGTTTATGGATGGGGTTGTTAGGGAGGTAAATGCAATATATATTATATATGTATTCCTGTGAGTCCACAGGGAAAATGAAGCACGAAAAGTTCCCAAGTGCATTTTCGTGTAAGAATCACATCATCAGGGGAGACAAAACAGAGAAATATACGTAAGTTGATAAACGTGGAGGAGACGAAGCTAGAACGCCATTTCGTAAACATGTGCGTGTCCAAAACATATGTTAAAGTTTTGGGCAATCACATGGCGTCCTACCTTCGTCTCTTCGATGGATATGAGCTGACATATATTCCTCCCATGTGTCTCCCCTGATGATGTGATTATTACACGAAAGTGCACGTGGGAAATTTTCGTGTTTCATTTTCCCCGTGGACTCATAGGAATATCTAGATCACGCGCAAAATTGTTATCCTTTCAAATATATATATATATATATATATATATATATATATATTTTTTTTTTTTTTTTTTTTTATACCTCGTCGCTGTCTCCCGCGTTTGCGAGGTAGCGCAAGGAAACAGACGAAAGAAATGGCCCAACCCCCCCCCATACACATGTACATACATACGTCCACACACGCAAATATACATACCTACACAGCTTTCCATGGTTTACCCCGGACGCTTCACATGCCTTGATTCAATCCACTGACAGCACGTCAACCCCTGTATACCACATCGCTCCAATTCACTCTATTCCTTGCCCTCCTTTCACCCTCCTGCATGTTCAGGCCCCGATCACACAAAATCCTTTTCACCCCATCTTTCCACCTCCAATTTGGTCTCCCTCTTCTCCTTGTTCCCTCCACCTCCGACACATATATCCTCTTGGTCAATCTTTCCTCACTCATTCTCTCCATGTGCCCAAACCACTTCAAAACACCCTCTTCTGCTCTCTCAACCACGCTCTTTTTATTTCCACACATCTCTCTTACCCTTACGTTACTTACTCGATCAAACCACCTCACACCACACATTGTCCTCAAACATCTCATTTCCAGCACATCCATCTTCCTGCGCACAACTCTATCCATAGCCCACGCCTCGCAACCATACAACATTGTTGGAACCACTATTCCTCCAAACATACCCATTTTTGCTTTCCGGGATAATGTTCTCGACTTCCACACATTTTTCAAGGCTCCCAAAATTTTTGCCCCCTCCCCTACCCTATGATCCACTTCCGCTTCCATGGTTCCATCCGCTGACAGATCCACTCCCAGATATCTAAAACACTTCACTTCCTCCAGTTTTTCTCCATTCAAACTCACCTCCCAATTGACTTGACCCTCAACCCTACTGTACTTAATAACCTTGCTCTTATTCACATTTACTCTTAACTTTCTTCTTCCACACACTTTACCAAACTCCGTCACCAGCTTCTGCAGTTTCTCACATGAATCCGCCACCAGCGCTGTATCATCAGCGAACAACAACTGACTCACTTCCCAAGCTCTCTCATCCCCAACAGACTTCATACTTGCCCCTCTTTCCAAGACTCTTGCATTTACCTCCCTAACAACCCCATCCATAAACAAATTAAACAACCATGGAGACATCACACACCCCTGCCGCAAACCTACATTCACTGAGAACCAATCACTTTCCTCTCTTCCTACACGTACACATGCCTTACATCCTCGATAAAAACTTTTCACTGCTTCTAACAATTTGCCTCCCACACCATATATTCTTAATACCTTCCACAGAGCATCTCTATCAACTCTATCATATGCCTTCTCCAGATCCATAAATGCTACATACAAATCCATTTGCTTTTCTAAGTATTTCTCACATACATTCTTCAAAGCAAACACCTGATCCACACATCCTCTACCACTTCTGAAACCACACTGCTCTTCCCCTTATATATATATATATATATATATATATATATATATATATATATATATATATATATATATATATATATATATATATTCACTCTTTTCTTTAATTTTCCAAAAGAAGGAACAGAGGGGTCCAGGTGAGGATATTCCAAAAAAGGCCCAGTCCTCTGTTCTTAACGCTACCTCGCTAACGCGGGAAATGGCGAATAGTATGAAAAAAAAAGTATATATATATATATATATATATATATATATATATATATATATATATATATATATATATATATATATATAAATATATATATATATATATATATATATATATATATATATATATATATATATATATATATATATATATATAAATATATATATATATATATATATATATATATATATATATATATATATATATATATATATATATATATATATATATATATATATATATATTTATATATATATATATATATATATATATATATATATATATATATATATATATATATATATATATATATATATATATATACTTTTTTTTTCATACTATTCGCCACACTGAACACCCCATGTATACCAATTATTCCCTCAACTGCCACATTACTCACCTTTGCATTCAAATCACCCATCACTATAACCCGGTCTCGTGCATCAAAACCACTAACACACTCATTCAGCTGCTGCCAAAACACTTGCCTCTCATTATCTTTCTTCTCATGCCCAGGTACATATGCACCAATAATCACCCATCTCTCTCCATCAACTTTCAGTTTTACCCATATCAATCGAGAATTTACTTTCTTACATTCTATCACATACTCCCACAACTCCTGTTTCAGGAGTAGTGCTACTCCTTCCCTTGCTCTTGTCCTCTCACTAACCCCTGACTTTACTCCCAAGACATTCCCAAACCACTCTTCCCCTTTACTCTTGAGCTTCGTTTCACTCAGAGCCTAAATATCCAGGTTCCTTTCCTCAAACATACTACCTATCTCTCCTTTTTTCACATCTTGGTTACATCCACACACATTTAGACACCCCAGTCTGAGCCTTCGAGGAGGATGAGCACTCCCCGCGTGACTCCTTCCTCTGTTTCCCATTTTAGAAAGCCAAAAAATACAAGGAGGGGAGGATTTCTGGCCCCCCGCTCCCGTCCCCTCTAGTCGCCTTCTACGACACGCGAGGAATGCGTGGGAAGTATTCTTTCACCCCTATCACCAGGGACAATATATATATATATATATATATATATATATATATATATATATATATATATATATATATATATATATATATATATATATATATATATATATATATATATATATATATATATATATATATATATATAGTGAGTGGTGGGATGAAGAAGTAAGAGTATTAGTGAAAGAGAAGAGAGAGGCATTTGGACGATTTTTGCAGGGAAAAAATGCAATTGAGTGGGAGAAGTATAAAAGAAAGAGACAGGAGGTCAAGAGAAAGGTGCAAGAGGTGAAAAAAAGGGCAAATGAGAGTTGGGGTGAGAGACTATCAGTAAATTTTAGGGAGAATAAAAACATGTTCTGGAAGGAGGTAAATAGGGTGCGTAAGACAAGGGAGCAAATGGGAACTTCAGTGAAGGGCGTAAATGGGGAGGTGATAACAAGTAGCGGTGATGTGAGAAGGAGATGGAATGAGTATTTTGAAGGTTTGTTGAATGTGTCTGATGACAGAGTGGCAGATATAGGGTGTTTTGGTCGAGGTGGTGTGCAAAGTGAGAGGGTTAGGGAAAATGATTTGGTAAACAGAGAAGAGGTAGTAAAAGCTTTGCGGAAGATGAAAGCCGGCAAGGCAGCAGGTTTGGATGGTATTGCAGTGGAATTTATTAAGAAAGGGGGTGACTGTATTGTTGACTGGTTGGTAAGGTTATTTAATGTATGTATGACTCATGGTGAGGTGCCTGAGGATTGGCGGAATGCGTGCATAGTGCCATTGTACAAAGGCAAAGGGGATAAGAGTGAGTGCTCAAATTACAGAGGTATAAGTTTGTTGAGTATTCCTGGTAAATTATATGGGAGGGTATTGATTGAGAGGGTGAAGGCATGTACAGAGCATCAGATTGGGGAAGAGCAGTGCGGTTTCAGAAGTGGTAGAGGATGTGTGGATCAGGTGTTTGCTTTGAAGAATGTATGTGAGAAATACTTAGAAAAGCAAATGGATTTGTATGTAGCATTTATGGATCTGGAGAAGGCATATGATAGAGTTGATCGAGATGCTCTGTGGAAGGTATTAAGAATATATGGTGTGGGAGGCAAGTTGTTAGAAGCAGTGAAAAGTTTTTATCGAGGATGTAAGGCATGTGTACGTGTAGGAAGAGAGGAAAGTGATTGGTTCTCAGTGAATGTAGGTTTGCGGCAGGGGTGTGTGATGTCTCCATGGTTGTTTAATTTGTTTATGGATGGGGTTGTAAGGGAGGTAAATGCAAGAGTCCTGGAAAGAGGGGCAAGTATGAAGTCTGTTGGGGATGAGAGAGCTTGGGAAGTGAGTCAGTTGTTGTTCGCTGATGATACAGCGCTGGTGGCTGATTCATGTGAGAAACTGCAGAAGCTGGTGACTGAGTTTGGTAAAGTGTGTGGAAGAAGAAAGTTGAGAGTAAATGTGAATAAGAGCAAGGTTATTAGGTACAGTAGGGGTGAGGGTCAAGTCAATTGGGAGGTGAGTTTGAATGGAGAAAAACTGGAGGAAGTGAAGTGTTTTAGATATCTTGGAGTGGATCTGTCAGCGGATGGAACCATGGAAGCGGAAGTGGATCATAGGGTGGAGGAGGGGGCGAAAATTTTGGGAGCCTTGAAAAATGTGTGGAAGTCGAGAACATTATCTCGGAAAGCAAAAATGGGTATGTTTGAGGGAATAGTGGTTCCAACAATGTTGTATGGTTGCGAGGCGTGGGCTATGGATAGAGATGTGCGCAGGAGGATGGATGTGCTGGAAATGAGATGTTTGAGGACAATGTGTGGTGTGAGGTGGTTTGATCGAGTAAGTAACGTAAGGGTAAGAGAGATGTGTGGAAGTAAAAAGAGCGTGGTTGAGAGAGCAGAAGAGGGTGTTTTGAAATGGTTTGGGCACATGGAGAGAATGAGTGAGGAGAGATTGACCAAGAGGATATATGTGTCGGAGGTGGAGGGAACGAGGAGAAGAGGGAGACCAAATTGGAGGTGGAAAGATGGAGTGAAAAAGATTTTGTGTGATCGGGGCCTGAACATGCAGGAGGGTGAAAGGAGGGCAAGAAATAGAGTGAATTGGAGTCATGTGGTATACAGGGGTTGACGTGCTGTCAGTGGATTGAAGCAAGGCATGTGGAGCGTCTGGGGTAAACCATGGAAAGCTGTGTAGGTATGTATATTTGCGTGTGTGGACGTGTGTATGTGCATGTGTATGGGGGGGGGGGGGGGGGGTTGGGCCATTTCTTTCGTCTGTTTCCTTGCGCTACCTCGCAAACGCGGGAGACAGCGACAAAGTATAAAAAAAAAAAAAAAAAATATATATATATATATATATATATATATATATATATATATATATATATATATATATATATATATATATATATATCATTTCCCTAACCCTCTCACTTTGCACACCACCTCGACCAAAACACCCTATATCTGCCACTCTATCATCAAACACATTCAACAAACCTTCAAAATACTCACTCCATCTCCTTCTCACATCACCACTACTTGTTATCACCTCCCCACTTGCGCCCTTCACCGAAGTTCCCATTTGCTCCCTTGTCTTACGCACTTTATTTACCTCCTTCCAGAACATCTTTTTATTCTCACTAAAATTTAATGATACTCTCTCTCCCCAACTCTCATTTGCCCTTTTTTTCACCTCTTGCACCTTTCTCTTGACCTCTTGTCTCTTTCTTTTATACATCTCCCACTCAATTGCATTTTTTCCCTGCAAAAATCGTCCAAATGCCTTTCTCTTCTCTTTCACTAATACTCTTACTTCTTCTTTTGAAGATTTGGTAAACAGAGAAGAGGTAGTGAAAGCTTTGCGGAAGATGAAAGCCGGCAAGGCAGCAGGTTTGGATGGTATTGCAGTGGAATTTATTAAAAAAGGGGGTGACTGTATTGTTGACTGGTTGGTAAGGTTATTTAATGTATGTATGACTCATGGTGAGGTGCCTGAGGATTGGCGGAATGCGTGCATAGTGCCATTGTACAAAGGCAAAGGGGATAAGAGTGAGTGCTCAAATTACAGAGGTATAAGTTTGTTGAGTATTCCTGGTAAATTATATGGGAGGGTATTGATTGAGAGGGTGAAGGCATGTACAGAGCATCAGATTGGGGAAGAGCAGTGTGGTTTCAGAAGTGGTAGAGGATGTGTGGATCAGGTGTTTGCTTTGAAGAATGTATGTGAGAAATACTTAGAAAAGCAAATGGATTTGTATGTAGCATTTATGGATCTGGAGAAGGCATATGATAGAGTTGATAGAGATGCTCTGTGGAAGGTATTAAGAATATATGGTGTGGGAGGAAAGTTGTTAGAAGCAGTGAAAAGTTTTTATCGAGGATGTAAGGCATGTGTACGTGTAGGAAGAGAGGAAAGTGACTGGTTCTCAGTGAATGTAGGTTTGCGGCAGGGGTGTGTGATGTCTCCATGGTTGTTTAGTTTGTTTATGGATGGGGTTGTTAGGGAGGTAAATGCAAGAGTTTTGGAAAGAGGGGCAAGTATGAAGTCTGTTGGGGATGAGAGAGCTTGGAAAGTGAGTCAGTTGTTGTTCGCTGATGATACAGCGCTGGTGGCTGATTCATGTGAGAAACTGCAGAAGCTGGTGACTGAGTTTGGAAAAGTTTGTGGAAGAAGAAAGTTAAGAGTAAATGTGAATAAGAGCAAGGTTATTAGGTACAGTAGGGTTGAGGGTCAAGTCAATTGGGAGGTGAGTTTGAATGGGGAAAAACTGGAGGAAGTGAAGTGTTTTAGATATCTGGGAGGGGATCTGGCAGCGGATGGAACCATGGAAGCGGAAGTGGATCATAGGGTGGGGGAGGGGGCGAAAATCCTGGGGGCCTTGAAGAATGTGTGGAAGTCGAGAACATTATCTCGGAAAGCAAAAATGGGTATGTGTGAAGGAATAGTGGTTCCAACAATGTTGTATGGTTGCGAGGCGTTGGCTATGGATAGAGTTGTGCGCAGGAGGATGGATGTGCTGGAAATGAGATGTTTGAGGACAATGTGTGGTGTGAGGTGGTTTGATCGAGTGAGTAACGTAAGGGTAAGAGAGATGTGTGGAAATAAAAAGAGCGTGGTTGAGAGAGCAGAAGAGGGTGTTTTGAAGTGGTTTGGGCACATGGAGAGGATGAATGAGGAAAGATTGACCAAGAGGATATATGTGTCGGAGGTGGAGGGAACAAGGAGAAGAGGGAGACCAAATTGGAGGTGGAAAGATGGAGTGAAAAAGATTTTGTGTGATCGGGGCCTGAACATGCAGGAGGGTGAAAGGAGGGCAAGGAATAGAGTGAGTTGGAGCGATGTGGTATACCGGGGTTGACGTGCTGTCAGTGGATTGAAGCAGGGCATGTGAAGCGTCTGGGGTAAACCGTGGAAGGCTGTGTAGGTATGTATATTTGCGTGTGTGGACGTGTGTATGTACATGTGTATGGGGGGGGGTGGGGCCATTTCTTTCGTCTGTTTCCTTGCGCTACCTCGCAAACGCGGGAGACAGCGACAAAGTATAAAAAATATATATATATATATATATATATATATATATATATATATATATATATATATATATATGTATATATATATATACATATATATATACATATAGCTACACACGCACATTTACACACACACACACATATACATATATATACATATGAAAAAAAGTAAGAAACAATATAGAAAACTGAAACTTCTAGCTTGAAATAAAATGAAAAAGTAAGAAATAATTTAGAAAAACTGAAACTTCTAGCTTGAAATGAAATGAGAAAATGAATGTCACATAATGGTTCAACCTCTGGCTATGGAAAAGGGAAATGTATAATTTATTTACACAAACGTCAATAGTAGTTCTCATTAATTGAAATAGTGAAGAGCTTGTAGATTTATGTGCCGAAAAAGGACTGGTGATTGGGAATACCTGGTTTAAAAAGCGAGATATACATAAGTATACCTATGTAAGTAGGAGAGATGTCCAGAGAGCGTTGTTGGATTACGTGTTAATTGACAAGCGCGCGAAAGAGAGACTTTTAGATGTTAATGTGCTGAGAGGTGCAACTGGAGGGATTTCTGATCATTATCTTGTGGAGGCTAAGGTGAAGATTTGTATGGGTTTTCAGAAAAGAAGAGTGAATGTTGGGGTGAAGAGAGTGGTGAGTGTAAGTGACCTTGGGAAGGAGACTTGTGCGAGGAAGTACCAGGAGAGACTGAGTACAGAATGGAAAAAGGTGAGAACAATGTAAGTAAGGGGAGTGGGGGAGGAATGGGATGTATTTAGGGAATCAGTGATGGATTGCTCAAAAGATGCTTGTGGCATGAGAAGAGTGGGAGGTGGGTTGATTAGAAAGGGTAGTGAGTGGTGGGATGAAGAAGTAAGAGTATTAGTGAAAGAGAAGAGAGAGGCATTTGGACGATTTTTGCCGGGAAAAAATGCAATTGAGTGGGAGATTTATAAAAGAAATAGACAGGGGTCAAGAGAAAGGTGCAAGAGGTGAAAAAGAGGGCAAATGAGAGTTGGGGTGAGAGAGTATCATTAAATTTTAGGGAGAATAAAAAGATGTTCTGGAAGGAGGTAAATAAAGTGCGTAAGACAAGGGAGCAAATGGGAACTTCAGTGAAGGGCGCAAATGGGGAGGTGATAACAAGTAGTGGTGATGTGAGAAGGAGATGGAGTGAGTATTTTGAAGGTTTGTTGAATGTGTTTGATGATAGAGTGGCAGATATAGGGTGTTTTGGTCGAGGTGGTGTGCAAAGTGAGAGGGTTAGGGAAAATGATTTGGTAAACAGAGAAGAGGTAGTAAAAGCTTTGCGGAAGATGAAAGCCGGCAAGGCAGCAGGTTTGGATGGTATTGCAGTGGAATATATTAAAAAACGGGGGTGACTGTATTATTGACTGGTTGGTAAGGTTATTTAATGTATGTATGACTCATGGTGAGGTGCCTGAAGATTGGCGGAATGCGTGCATAGTGCCTTTGTACAAAGGCAAAGGGGATAAGAGTGAGTGCTCAAATTACAGAGGTATAAGTTTGTTGAGTATTCCTGGTAAATTATATTTGGAGGGTATTGATTGAGAGGGTGAAGGCATGTACAGAGCATCAGATTGGGGAAGAGCAGTGTGGTTTCAGAAGTGGTAGAGGATGTGTGGATCAGGTGTTTGCTTTGAAGAATGTATGTGAGAAATACTTAGAAAAGCAAATGGATTTGTATGTAGCATTTATGGATCTGGAGAAGGCATATGATAGTGTTGATAGAGATGCTCTGTTGAAGGAATTAAGAATATATGGTGTGGGAGGCAAGTTGTTAGAAGCAGTGAAAAGTTTTTATCGAGGATGTAAGGTATGTGTACGTGTAGGAAGAGAGGAAAGTGATTGGTTCTCAGTGAATGTAGGTTTGCGGCAGTGGTGTGTGATGTCTCCATGGTTGTTTAATTTGTTTATGGATGGGGTTGTTAGGGAGGTGAATGCAAGAGTTTTGGAAAGAGGGGCAAGTATGAAGTCTGTTGGGGATAAGGGAGCTTCGGAAGTGAGTCAGTTGTTGTTCGCGGATGATACAGCGCTAGTGGCTGATTCATGCGAGAAACTGCAGAAGCTGGTGACTGAGTTTGGTAAAGTGTGTGAAAAATGAAAGTTAAGAGTAAATGTGAATAAGAGCAAGGTAATTAGGTACTGTAGGGTTAAGGGTCAAGTCAATTGGGAGGTAAGTTTGAATGGAGAAAAACTGAAGGAAGTAAAGTGTTTTAGATATCTGGGAGTGGATCTGGCAGAGGATGGAACCATGGAAGCGGAAATAGATCATAGGGTGGGGGAGGGGGCGAAAATCCTGGGAGCCTTGAAGAATGTGTGGAAGCCGAGAACATTATCTCGGAAAGCAAAAATGTGTATGTTTGAAGGAATAGTGGTTCCAACAATGTTGTATGGTTGCGAGGCGTGGGCTATGGATAGAGTTGTGCGCAGGAGGATGGATGTGCTGGAAATGAGATGTTGAGATGTTTGAGGACAATGTGTGGTGTGGGGTGGTTTGATCGAGTAAGTAACGTAAGGGTAAGAGAGATATGTGGAAATAAAAAGAGTGTGGTTGAGAGAGCAGAAGAGGGTGTTTTGAAATGGTTTGGGCACATGGAGAGAATGAGTGAGGAAAGATTGACCAAGAGGATATATGTCTCGGAGGTGGAGGGAACGAGGAGAAGTGGGAGACCAAATTGGAGGTGGAAAGATGGAGTGAAAAAGATTTTATGTGATCGAGGCCTGAACATGCAGGAGGGTGAAAGGAGGGCAAGGAATAGAGTGAATTGGATCGATGTGGTATACCGGGGTTGACGTGCTGTCAGTGGATTGAATCAGGGCATGTGAAGCGTCTGGGGTAAACCATGGAAAGCTGTGTAAGTATTGTATATTTGCGTGTGTGGACGTATGTATATACATGTGTATGGGGGGGGGGTCATTTCTTTCGTCGGTTTCCTTGCGTTACCTCGGAAACGCGGGAGGCAGCGACAAAGCCAAAAAAGAAAAAAAAAAAAAGAAAATATATATATATATATATATATATATATATATATATATATATATATATATATATATATATATATATATATATATATATATATGGGTTTTCAGAAAAGAAGAGTGAATGTTGGGGTGAAGAAGGTGGTGAGAGTAAGTGAGCTTGGGAAGGAGACCTGTGTGAAGAAGTATCAGGAGAGACTGTGTACAGAATGGAAAAAGGTGAGAACAATGGAAGTAAGGGGAGTGGGGGAGGAATGGGATGTATTTAGGGAATCAGTGATGGATTGCTCAAAAGATGCTTGTGGCATGAGAAGAGTGGGAGGTGGGTTGATTAGAAAGGGTAGTGAGTGGTGGGATGAAGAAGTAAGAGTATTAGTGAAAGAGAAGAGAGAGGCATTTGGACGATTTTTGCCGGGAAAAAATGCAATTGAGTGGGAGATTTATAAAAGAAATAGACAGGGGTCAAGAGAAAGGTGCAAGAGGTGAAAAAGAGGGCAAATGAGAGTTGGGGTGAGAGAGTATCATTAAATTTTAGGGAGAATAAAAAGATGTTCTGGAAGGAGGTAAATAAGGTGCGTAAGACAAGGGAGCAAATGGGAACTTCAGTGAAGGGCGTAAATGGGGAGGTGATAACAAGTAGTGGTGATGTGAGAAGGAGATGGAATGAGTATTTTGAAGGTTTGTTGAATGTGTCTGATGACAGAGTAGCAGATATAGGGTGTTTGGGTCGAGGTGGTGTGCAAAGTGAGAGGGTTAGGGAAAATGATTTGGTAAACAGAGAAGAGGTAGTAAAAGCTTTGCGGAAGATGAAAGCCGGCAAGGCAGCAGGTTTGGATGGTATTGCAGTGGAATTTATTAAAAAAGGGGGTGACTGTATTGTTGACTGGTTGGTAAGGTTATTTAATGTATGTATGACTCATGGTGAGGTGCCTGAGGATTGGCGGAATGCGTGCATAGTGCCATTGTACAAAGGCAAAGGGGATAAGAGTGAGTGCTCAAATTACAGAGGTATAAGTTTGTTGAGTATTCCTGGTAAATTATATGGGAGGGTATTGATTGAAAGGGTGAAGGCATGTACAGAGCATCAGATTGGGGAAGAGCAGTGTGGTTTCAGAAGTGGTAGAGGATGTGTGGATCAGGTGTTTGCTTTGAAGAATGTATGTGAGAAATACTTAGAAAAGCAAATGGATTTGTATGTAGCATTTATGGATCTGGAGAAGGCATATGATAGAGTTGATAGAGATGCTCTGTGGAAGGTATTAAGAATATATGGTGTGGGAGGCAAGTTGTTAGAAGCAGTGAAAAGTTTTTATCGAGGATGTAAGGCATGTGTACGTGTAGGAAGAGAGGAAAGTGATTGGTTCTCAGTGAATGTAGGTTTGCGGCAGGGGTGTGTGATGTCTCCATGGTTGTTTAATTTGTTTATGGATGGGGTTGTTAGGGAGGTAAATGCAAGAGTCTTGGAAAGAGGGGCAAGTATGAAGTCTGTTGGGGATGAGAGAGCTTGGGAAGTGAGTCAGTTGTTGTTCGCTGATGATACAGCGCTGGTGGCGGATTCATGTGAGAAACTGCAGAAGCTGGTGACGGAGTTTGGTAAAGTGTGTGGAAGAAGAAAGTTAAGAGTAAATGTGAATAAGAGCAAGGTTATTAGGTACAGTAGGGTTGAGGGTCAAGTCAATTGGGAGGTGAGTTTGAATGGTGAAAAACTGGAGGAAGTGAAGTGTTTTAGATATCTGGGAGTGGATCTGTCAGCGGATGGAACCATGGAAGCGGAAGTGGATCATAGGGTGGGGGAGGGGGCGAAAATTTTGGGAGCCTTGAAAAATGTGTGGAAGTCGAGAACATTATCCCGGAAAGCAAAAATGGGTATGTTTGAAGGAATAGTAGTTCCAACAATGTTGTATGGTTGCGAGGCGTGGGCTATGGATAGAGTTGTGCGCAGGAGGATGGATGTGCTGGAAATGAGATGTTTGAGGACAATGTGTGGTGTGAGGTGGTTTGATCGAGTAAGTAACGTAAGGGTAAGAGAGATGTGTGGAAATAAAAAGAGCGTGGTTGAGAGAGCAGAAGAGGGTGTTTTAAAATGGTTTGGGCACATGGAGAGAATGAGTGAGGAAAGATTGACCAAGAGGATATATGTGTCGGAGGTGGAGGGAATGAGGAGAAGAGGGAGACCAAATTGGAGGTGGAAAGATGGAGTGAAAAAGATTTTGTGTGATCGGGGCCTGAACATGCAGGAGGGTGAAAGGAGGGCAAGGAATAGAGTGAATTGGAGCGATGTGGTATACAGGGGTTGACGTGCTGTCAGTGGATTGAATCAAGGCATGTGAAGCGTCCGGGGTAAACCATGGAAAGCTGTGTAGGTATGTATATTTGTGTGTGTGGACGTGTGTATGTACATGTGTATGGGGGGGGTTGGGCCATTTCTTTCGTCTGTTTCCTTGCGCTACCTCGCAAACGCGGGAGACAGCGACAAAGTATAAAAAAAAAAAAAAAAAAAAAAAATATATATATATATATATATATACATATATTTATTTTTCTTTGTCCCTGTCTCCCGCGTTAGGGAGGTAGCGTAAGGAAACACACGAAAGTAATGGCCCAGCCCACCCACCTACACATGTATATACATACCCGTCCACACGCGCAAATATACCTACCTATATATCTCCATGTACATATATATATATATACACACACAGACATATACATATATACACATGTACATAATTCATACTGTCTGCTTTTATTCATTCCCATCGCCACCTCGCCACACATGGATGACAACCTACTCCTCCCTCATTTGTGCGAGGTAGCACTAGGAAAGACAACAAAGGCCCCATTCGTTCACACTCAGTCTCTAGCTGTCATGTAATTATGCACCGAAACCAAAGCTCCCTTTCCACATCCAGGCCCAGAGAACTTTCTATGGTTTACCTCAGACGCTTCATATGAACTGGTTCAATCCATTGACAGCACGTCGACCCCGGTATACCACATCGTTCCAATTCACTCTATTCCTTGCACAGCTTTCACCCTCCTGCATGTTCAGGCCCCAATCACTGAAAATCTTTTTCACTCCATCTTTTCACCTCCAATTTGGTCTCCAACTTCTCCTCGTTCCCTCCACCTCTGACACATATATCCTCTTGATCAATCTTTCCTCATCAATTCTCTCCATGTGACCAAACCATTTCAAAACACCCTCTTCTGCTCTCTCAACCACAGTCTTTTTATTTCCACACCTCTCTCTCACCCTTACATTACTTACTCGATCAAACCACCTCACACCAA
The DNA here is from genome assembly GCF_036320965.1 of Panulirus ornatus. Classification (NCBI taxonomy): domain Eukaryota; kingdom Metazoa; phylum Arthropoda; class Malacostraca; order Decapoda; family Palinuridae; genus Panulirus; species Panulirus ornatus. The sequence continues at coordinate 9,659,090 of NC_092249.1, forward strand.
ATATTGTCCTCAAACATCTCATTTCCAGCACCTACACCCTCCTGCGGACAACGCCTCGCAGCCATACAACATTGTTGGGACCAGTATTCCTTCAAACATACCCATTCCTAGATAATGTTCTCGACTTCCAAACATTCTTTAAGCCTCCCAGAATTCCCCACCCCCTCCCCCACCCTCTGATTCACTTCCGCTTCCATGGTTCCATCCGCTGCCATATCCACTCCCAGATATATAAAACACTTTACTTCCTCCAGTTTTTCTCCATTCAAACTTACATCCCAATTGACTTGACCCTCAACCCTACTGTACCTAATAACCTTGTTCTTATTCACATTTACTCTTAACTCTCTTCTTTCACACACTTTACCAAACTCAGTCACCAGCTTCTGCAGTTTCTCACATAACATCAGCTCTGTATCATCAGCGAACAACAACTGACTCACTTCCCAAGCTCTCTCATCCTCAACAGACTGCATACTTGCCCCTCTTTCCAAAACTCTTGCATTCACCTCCCTAACAACCCCATTCATAAATAAAATAAACAACCATAGAGACATCACACACCCCTGCCGCAAACCTACATTCACTGTGAAACAATCACTTTCCTCTCTTGCTACACGTACAAATGCCTTACATCCTCGATAAAAACTTTTCACTGCTTCTAACAACTTGCCTCCCACACCATATATTCTTAATACCTTCCACAGAGCATCTCTATCAACTCTATCATAAGCCTTCTCCAGATCCATAAATGCTACATACAAATCCATTTGCTTTTTTAAGTATTTCTCACATACATTCTTCAAAGCGAACACCTGATACACACATCCTCTACCACTTCTGAAACCACTCTGCTCTTCCCCAATCTGATGTTCTGTACATGAATTCACCCTCTTAATCAATACCCTCCCATATAATTTACCAGGGATATTCAACAAACTTATACCTCGGTAATTTGAGCACTCACTCTTATCCCCTTTGACTTTGTACAATGGCACTATGTAAGCATTCCGCCAATCCTCAGGCACCTCACCATGAATCATACATGCATTAAATAACCTTACCAACCAGTCAACAATACAGTCACCCCCTTTTTTAATAAAGTCCACAGCAATACCATCCAAACCCGCTGTCTTGCCAGCTTTCATCATACGCAACGCTTTTACTGCCTCTGTCCTGTTTACCAAATCATTTTCCATAACCCTCTCAGTTTGCATACCTCCTCGACCATAACGCCCTATATCTGCCACTCTATCATCTAACACATTCAACAAACCTTAAAAATACTCACTCCATCTCTTTCTCACATCACAACTACTTGTTATCACCTCCCCATTAGCCCCCGTTACTGAAGTTCCCATTTGCTCCCTTGTCTTACGCACTTTATTTACCTCCTTCCTGAACAAATTTTAATTCTCCCTAAAATTTAATGACACTCTCTCACCCCAACTCTCATTTGCCCTCTTTTTCACCTCTTGCACCTTTCTCTTGACCTCCTGTCTCTTTCTTTTATACATCTCCCACTCATTTGCATTTTTCCCCTGCAAAAAATCGTCCAAATGCCTCTCTCTTCTCCTTCAGTAATAATCTTACTTCTTCATCCCACCACTCACTACCCTTTCTAATCTGTCCACCTCCCACGCTTCTCATGCCACAAACATCTTTTGCGTAAGCCGTCACTGTTTCCCTAAATACATCCCATTCCTCCCTCACTCCCCTTACTTTCTTATTTCTCACCTTTTTCCATTCTGTACTTAGTCTCTCCTGGTACTTCCTCACACAAGTCTCCTTCCCAAGCTCACTTACTCTCACCACTCTCTTCACCCCAACATAGTCTCTTCTTTTCTGAAAACACCAACAAATCCTCCCCTTCACCTCCACAAGATAATGATCAGACATCCCTCCAGTCGCACCTCTCAGCACATTAACATCCAAAAGTCTCTCATTCGCACGTCTATCAATTAACACGTAATCCAACAACGCTCTCTAGCCATCTCTCCTACTTACATACGTATGCTTATGTATATCTCGCTTTTTAAACCAGGAATTCCCAATCACCAGTCCTTTTTCACCACATAAATCTACAAACTCCTCACCATTTCCATTTATAACACTGAACACCCCATGTATACCAATTATTCCCACAACTGCCACATTACTTACCTTTGCATTCAAATCACCCATCACTATAACCCGGTCTCGTCCATCAAACCCACCAACACACTCAATCAGCTGCTCCCAAAACACTTGCCTCTCATGATCTTTCTGCTCATTCCCAGGTGCATATGCACCAATAATCACCCATCTCTCTCCATCAACTTTCAGTTTTACCCATATCAATCTAGAATTTACTTCCTTACACTTTATCACATACTCCCACAACTCCTGTTTCAGGAGTAGTGCTACTTCTTCCCTTGCTCTTGTCTTCTCACTAAGCCCTGACTTTACTCCCAAGACATTCCCAAACCACTCTTCCCCTTTACCCTTGAGCTCCGTTTCACTCAGAGCTAAAACATCCAGGTTTCTTTCCTCAAACATACTACCTATCTATCCTTTTTTCTCTCATCTTGGTTACATCGACACACATTCAGACACCCCAATCTGAGCCTTCGAGGAGGATGAGAACTCCCCGCGTGACTCCTTCTTCTGTTTCCCCTTTTAGAAAGTTAAATACAAGGAGGGGAGGATTTCTGGCTCCCCGCTCCCGTCCCCTTTAGTCGCCTTCTACGACACATGAGGAATGCTTGGGAAGTAAATGGTTTGGTCACATGGAGAGAATGAGTGAGGAAAGATTGAACTAGAGGATATATGTGTCAGAGGTGGAGGGAACGAGGAAAAGAGGGAAACCCAATTGGATGTGGAAAGATGGAATGAAAAAGATTTTGAGTGATATGGGCCTGAACATGCAAGAGGTTGAAAGGCGTGCAAGGAATAGAGCGACTTGGAACGAGGTGGTATACCGGGGTCGACGTGCTGTCAATGGATTGAACCAGGGCGTGTGAAGCGCCTGGCGTAAACCATGGAAACTCTGTGGGGCCTGGATGTGGAAAGGGAGCTGTGGATTCAGTGCATTATATATGACAGCTGGCGACTGAGTGTGAACAAATGTGGCCTTTGTTGTCTTTTCCTAGCGCTATCTCGCGCACATGCGGGAGGATGGGGTGGGTATTTCATGTGTGGCTGGGTGGCGATGGGAATGAATAAAGGCAGACGTTATTAATTACTTACATGTGTATATATGTATATGTCTGTGTGTGTATATATATTTGTATACGTTGATATCTATAGGTATGTATATTTGTGAGTGTGAACATATATGGATATACATATGTATGTGGGTGGGTTGGGCAGATTAGAAAGGGTAGTGAGTGGCGGGAGGAAGAAGGAAGATTATTAGTGAAAGAGAAGAAAGGCGTTTGGACGATTGTTGCAGGAAAATAATGCAAATGACTGGGAGATGTATAAAAGAAAAAGCAGGTCACGAGAAAAGTGCAAGAGGCGAAAAAAAGGGCAAATGAGAGTTGGGGTGAGAGAGATTCATTAGATTTTAATGAGAACAAAAAGATGTTTTGAAAGGAGGTAAATAATATGTGTAAGACAAGGGAACAATTGAAAACCAAAGTGAAGGGGCCTAATGGGGAGATGATAACAAATAGTGGTGATGTGAGAAGGAGATGGAGTGAGTATTTTGAAGGTTTGTTGAATGTGTTTGATGATAGAGTGGCAGATATAAGATGTTTTGGTCGAGGTGGTGTGCAAAGTGAGAGGGTTAGGGAAAATGATTTGGTAAACAGAGAAGAGTTAGTAAAAGCTTTGCGGAGAATGAAAACCGGCAAGGCAGCGGGGTTGGATGGTACTGCAGTGGAATTCATTAAAAACGGGGGTGAATGTATTGTTGACTGGTTGGTAAGGATATCTAATGTATGTATGACTCATTGTGAGGTGCCTGAGGATTGGCGGAATGCCTGCATAGTGCCATTGTAGAAAGGCAAAGAGAACAAAGGTGAGTGCGCAAATTATAGATGTATAAGTTTGTTGAGTATTGCTGGTAAATTATATGGGAGGGTATTGACTGAGAGGGTGAAGGCATGTACAGAGCATCAGATTGGGGAAGTGCAGTGTGGTTTCATAAGTGGTGGAGGATGTGTGGATCAGGTGTTTGCTTTGAAGAATGTATGTGAGAAATACTTAGAAAAGCAAATGGATTTGTATGTAGCATTCATGGATGTGGAGAAGGCATATGATAGAGTTGATAGAGATGCTCTGTGGAAGGTATTAAGAATATATGGTGTCGGAGGAAAGTTGTTAGAAGCAGTGAAAAGTTTTTATCGAGGATGTAAGGCATGTGTACGTGTAGGAAGAGAGGAAAGTGATTGGTTCTCAGCTAACGTAGGTTTGCGGCAGGGTGTGTGATGTCTCCATGGTTGTTTAATTTGTTTGTGGATGGGCTTTGTTAGGGAGGTTTGGAAAGTTTTGGAAAGAGGGGCAAGTAAGCAGTCTGTTGTGGATGAGAGAACGTGTGAAGTGAGTCAGCTGTTGTTCGTTGATGATATAGCGCTGGTGGCTGATTCATGTGAGAAACTGCAGAAGCTGGTGACAGTTTGGTAAAGTGTGTGAAAGAAGAAAGTTAAGAGTAAATGTGAATAAGAGCAAGGTTATTAGGTACAGTAGGGTTGAGGGTCAAGTCAATTGGGAGGTAAGTTTGAATGGAGAAAACTGGAGAAAGTGAACTGTTTTAGATATCTGGGAGTGGATCTGGTAGTGGATGGAACCATGGAAGCGGAAGTGAATCATATGGTAGGGGAGGGGGCGAAAATTCTGACAGCGTTTTAGAGTGTGTGGAAGTCGAGTACATTATCTCGGAAAGCAAAAATGGGTATGTTTCAAGGAATAGTGGTTCCAACAATGTTCTTTGGTTGCGAGGCGTGGGCTACGGATAGAGTTGTGCGCAGGAGGATGGATTTGTTGGAAATGAGATGTTTGAGGACAATATTGTGTATGAGTTGGTTTGATCAAGTATGTAATGTAAGGGTGAGAGAGATGCGTGATAATAAAAAGAGTGTGGTTGAGAGAGCAGAGGAGGGTGTTCTGAAATGGTTTGGTCACATGGAGAGAATGAATAAGGAAAGATTGACAAAGATGATATATGTGTCAGAGGTGGAGGGAACGAGGAGAAGTGGGAGACCAAATTGGAGGTGGAAAGGAGTGAAAAAGATTTTGAGTGATCGTGGCCTGAACATGCAAGCGGGTGAAAGACGTGCAAGGAATAGAGTGACTTGGAACGATGTGGTATAACGGGGCCGAGGTGCTATTAATGGATTGAACCAGGGCATGTGAAGCGTCTGGGGTAAACCATGGAAAGTTCTGTGGGGCCTTGATGTGGAAAGGGAGCTGTGGTTTCGGTGCATTATTACATGACAGCTAGAGACTGAGTGTGAACGAATATGGCCTTTGTTTTCTTTTCCTAGCACTACTTCGCACACATGAGGAGGGAGGGGGTTGTTATTACGTGTGTGGCGAGGTGGCGATGGAAATGAATAAAGGCAGACAGTATGAATTATATACATGTCTAAATATGTATATATCTCTGTGTGTATATATATGTATACGTAGAGATGTATAGGTATGTATATTTGCGTGTGTGGATGTGTATGTATATACATATGAATGTGGGTGGGTTGGGCCTTTCTTTCGTCTGTTACCTTGCGCTACTTCTCTAACGCGGAAACAGCGATAAACCAAAATAATAATAATAGAATACGTATATATATATATATATATTTTTTTTTTTCTTTTTTTTGCTTTGTCGCTGTCTCCCGCGTTTGCGAGGTAGCGCAAGGAAACAGACGAAAGAAATGGCCCAACCCACCCCATACACATGTATATACATACGTCCACACACGCAAATATACATACCTACACAGCTTTCCATGGTTTACCCCAGACGCTTCACATGCCTTGATTCAATCCACTGACAGCACGTCAACCCCGGTATACCACATCGCTCCAATTCACTCTATTCCTTGCCCTCCTTTCACCCTCCTGCATGTTCAGGCCCCTATCACACAAAATCTTTTTCACTCCATCTTTCCACCTCCAATTTGGTCTCCCTCTTCTCCTCGTTCCCTCCACCTCCGACACATATATCCTCTTGGTCAATCTTTCCTCACTCATTCTCTCCATGTGCCCAAATCATTTCAAAACACCCTCTCCTGCTCTCTCAACCACGCTCTTTTTATTTCCACACATCTCTCTCACCCTTACGTTACTTACTCGATCAAACCACCTCACACCACACATTGTCCTCAAACATCTCATTTCCAGCACATCCATCCTCCTGCGCACAACTCTATCCACCACCTCACACCACACATTGTCCTCAAACATCTCATTTCCAGCACATCCATCCTCCTGCGCACGACTCTATCCATAGCCCACGCCTCGCAACCATACAACATTGTTGGAACCACTATTCCTTCAAACATACCCATTTTTGCTTTCCGAAATAATGTTCTCGACTTCCACACATTCTTCAAGGCTCCCAGAATTTTCGCCCCCTCCCCCACCCTATGATCCACTTCCGCTTCCATGGTTCCATCCGCTGCCAGATCCACTCCCAGATATCTAAAACACTTCACTTCCTCCAGTTTTTTCTCTCTCTCTCTCTCTCTCTCTCTCTCTCTCTCTCTCTCTCTCTCTCTCTCTCTCTCTCTCTCTCTCTCTCTCTCTCTCTCTCTCTCTCTCTCTCTCTCTCTCTCTCTCTCTCTCTCTCTCTCTCTCTCTATATATATATATATATATATATATATATATCCCTAGGGTGTGTAATGTGTGTGGATGTAACCAAGATGAGAAAAAAGGAGAGAGGTGGTATGTTTGAGGAAAGGAACCTGGATGTTTTGGCTCTGAGTGAAACGAAGCTCAAGGGTAAAGGGGAAGAGTGGTTTGGGAATGTCTTGGGAGTAAAGTCAGGGGTTAGTGAGAGGACAATAGCAAGGGAAGGAGTAGCACTACATGAGTGGTGTGAGTATGTGATACAGTATAAGAAAGTAAATTCTAGATTGATATGGGTAGAACTTAAATTTGATTGATGGAGATGGGTGATTATTGGTGCATATGCACCTGGGCATGAGAAGAAAGATCATGAGAGGCAAGTGTTTTGGGAGCAGCTGAATGAGTGTGTTAGTGGTTTTGATGGACGAGACCGGGTTATAGTGATGGGTAATTTGAATGTAAAGGTGAGTAATGTGGCAGTTTAGGGAATAATTGGTATACATGGCGTGTTCAGTGTTGTAAATGGAAATGAAGAGCTTGTAGATTTATGTGTTGAAAAAGGACTGGTGATTGGGAATACCTGGTTTAAAAAGAGAGATATACATAAGTATACGTATGTAAGTAGGAGAGATGGCCAGAGAACATTATTGGATTATATGTTAATTGATAGGCGTGCGAAAGAGAGACTTTTGGATGTTAATGTGCTGAGGTGCAACTGGAGGGATGTCTGATCATTATCTTATGGAGGCGAAGGTAAAGATTTGTAGAGGTTTTCAGAAAAGACGAGATAATGTTGAGGTCAAGAGAGTGGTGAGGGTAAGTGACCTTGTGAAGGAGACTTGTGTGAGGAAGTACTAGGAGAGACTGAGTACAGAATGGAAAAAGTGAGAACAAATGAGGTAAGGGGAGTGGGGGAGGAATGGGATGTATTTAACGAAGCAGAGATGGCTAGCGCAAAAGATGATTGTGGCATGAGAAGCGTGGGGTGTGGGTAGATTAGAAAGGGTAGTGAGTGGTGGGATGAATAAATAAGAGTATTAGTGAAAGAGAAGAGAGAGGCATTTGAACGATTTTTGCAGGGAAATAATGCAAATGAGTGGGAGATGTATAAAAGAAAGAGGCAGGAGGTCAAGAGAAAAGTGCAAGAGGTGAAAAAGAGGGCAAATGAGAGTTGGGGTGAGAGAGTGTCATTAAATTTTAGGGAGAATTAAAATTTGTTCCGGAAGGAGGTAAATAAAGTGCGTAAGACAAGGGAGCAAATGGGAATTTCAGTGAAGGGGGCTAATGGGGAGGTGATGACAATTAGTGGTTATGTGAGAAGGAGATGGAGTGAGTATTTTGAAGGTTTGTTGGATGTGGTTGTTGATAGAGTGGCAGATATAGGACGTTATGGTCGAGGAGGTATGCAAACTGAGAGGGTTATGGAAAATGATTTGGTAAACAGGGCAGAGGCAGTAAAAGCGTTGCGTAAGATTAAAGCTGGCAAGACAGCGGGTTTGGATGGTATTGCTGTGGCCTTTATTAAAAAAGGGGTAACTGTATTGTTGACTGGTTGGTAAGGTTATTCAGTGTATGTATGATTCATGGTGAGGTGCCTAAGGATTGGCGGAATGCTTGCATAGTGCCATTGTACAAAGGCAAAGGGGATAAGAGTGAGTGCTCAAATTACAGAGGTATAAGTTTGTTGAGTATTCCTGGTAAATTATATGGGAGGGTATTGATTGAGATGGTGAAGGCATGTACAGAGCATAAGATTGGTGAAGACCATTGTGGTTTTAGAAGTGGTAGAGGATGTGTGGATCAGGTGTTTGCTTTGAAGAATGTATGTGAGAAATACTTAGAAAAGCAAATCGATTTGTACGTTGCATTTATGGATCTGGAGAAGGCATGTGATAGAGTTGATAGAGATGCTCTGTGGAAGGTATTAAGAATATATGGGGTTGGAGGCAAGTTGTCAGAAGCAGAGAAAAGTTTCTATCGAGGATGTAAGGCATGTATACGTGTAGGATGAGAGGAAAGTGATTAGTTCTGAGTGAATGTATAATTGCGACAGGTGTGTGTGATGTCTCCTTGGTTGTTTAATTTGTTTATAGATGTGGTTGTTAGGGAAGTGAATGCAAGAGTTTGGGAAAGAGGGGCAAGTATGCAGTCTGTTGTGGATGAGAGAGCTTGGGAAGTGAGTCAGTTGTTGTTCGCTGATGATACAGCGCTGGTGGCTGATTCATGTGAGAAACTGCAGAAGCTGGTGACTGAGTTTGCTAAGGTGTGTGAAAGGAGAAAGTTGAGAGTAAATGTGAATGAGAGCAAGGTTATTAGGTACAGTAGGCTTAAGGGTCAAGTCAATTGGGAGGTAAGTTTGTTTGGAAAAAAACTTGAGGGTGTGAATTGTTTTAGATATATGGGAGTGGATTTGGCAACGGATGGAACCATGGAAGCGGAAGTGAATCATAGGGTGGGGGAGGGGGCGAAAATTCTGGTAGCGTTGAAGAATGTGTGGAAATCGAGAACATTATCTCGGAAAGCAAAAATGGGTATGTTTGAAGGAATAGTATTTCCAACAATGTTATATGGTTTCGAGGCGTGGGCTATGGATAGAGTTGTGTGGAGAAGGGTGGATGTGATGGAAATGAGATGTTTGAGGACAATACTTTGTGTGAGGTGGTTTGATCGAGTAAGTAATGTAAGGGTAAGAGAGATGTTTGGTAATAAAAAGAGTGTGGTTGAGAGAGCAGAAGCGGGTGTTTTGAAATGGTTTGTTCCTATGGAGAGAATGAGTGAGGAAAGATTGACCAAGAGGATATATGTGTCAGAGGTAGAGGGAACGAGAAGTGGGAGACCAAATTGGAGATGGAAAGATGGATTGAAAAAGATTTTGAGTGATCGGGGCCTGAGTGTGTGGCGTTGTAAGGATACAGATTCATATGTGGCAAGATCCAAAAGTGAGCTGAAGGGCCCCCATGAATTCTGTTCATAGATGCACACACGTTATAAGATGAATCAGTACCCATGTAGTATATGGACGGTAGCATGTTATATATTATACAGTGATACGCGAGGGTCTGATGTATTCACTATAGAGATATACATTATAGTTCGGCTTTGTAAAAACTCGCGACACGCACACACATTAAGGCCACAAACCTACCTCACTTACATGCCTCACATCCTATTCTCACTGTCTACATTTGATGGGTCCTGACCCAACTTGTAATCAACAACAGCCTATCCCTGTCGTCTGTTCAATGCACACATACAAGGGCCTAACCCTTGACCATACAGCACCCTCGATGATCCACGCAGCAACGCAAGTTACTACAAGGCGTATAGAAGAGCGTTTATGTTGGCCGGTACGATAACTGGTGTGTATGTTCCCTCACCCCGCACAAATATGCCTTACCTGCGTATCTATTCACATATTCACCAGCCATTGATTAGATCTCGTTCCCAGTCCACAATGATTCACGGGGAGGGAGGAGAGAGTAGCAGCGGAACGAGGTGGTTAATATTGATGGCTATTGATCGCGTGGAGGGAGTACGGAAGAAATGATTGAGCGGACGAGAATGGAAGCTATGGCGGCCCATTGATAGCGGCCCACAGCAGCCTGATAGTATTACCTTGTGGTGGGCTTGGGTTGGGGGTATCATCAGCCCCATAGCGAGTGATGGGGGGTAATGGGGAGGAAGGGGGGGGGTAGTTCCTCATTGTCTAATGGGGGCTGGTACCCCTCATTGTCTGATGGGCCTTCCAGATACGTCAGAATTGACAATGGATGTCTTCGTTAAGAGCAGTGGCCGCCTTCACACACACACACACACACACACACACATACACACACACACACACACATAGACACACACACACACACATATACACTGACACACACACACACACATATACACTGACACACACACACACACACACACACACACACACACACACACACACACACACACACGCACACATACACACACACTACGTATATATATATATATATATATATATATATATATATATATATATATATATATATATATATATATATATATATATATATATATATATATATATATATATGTATATATATATATATATATATATATATATATATATATATATATATATATATATATATATATATATTGGGAAGGATCACAATTTTGCGCGTGATCAAGATATTCCTATGAATCCACGGGGAAAATGAAACACGAAAAGTTCCCAACTGCACTTTCGTGTAATAATCACATCATCAGGGGAGATACAAGAGAGAAATATAACAGTCAGTTGATATACATCTAGGGGACGAAGCTGCGACGCCATTTGGTAAACATGTGATTGTCCAACCATTTCTAAAATGGGAAACAGAAGAAGGAGTCACGCAGGGGATTGCTCATCGTCCTCGAAGTCTCAGACTGGGGTGTCTAAATGTATGTGGATGTAAGCAAGATGTGAAAAAAGGAGAGATAGGTAGTATGTTTGAGGAAAGGAACCTGGATGTTTTGGCTCTGAGTGAAACGAGGCTCAAGGGTGAAGGGGAAGAGTGGTTTGGGAATGTCTTGGGAGTAAAGTCAGGGGTTAGTGAGAGGACAAAAGCAAGGGAAGAAGTAGCAGTGCTCCTGAAACAGGAGTTGTGGGAGTATGTGATAGAATGTAAGAAAGTAAATTCTCGATTGATATGGGTAAAACTGAAAGTTGATGGAGAGAGATGGATGATTATTGGTGCATATGCACCTGGGCATGAGAAGAAAGATCATGAGAGGCAAGTGTTTTGGGAACAGCTGAATGAGTGTGTTAGTGGTTTTGATGCACGAGACCGGGTTATAGTGATGGGTGATTTGAATGCAAAGGTGAGTAATGTGGCAGTTGAGGGAATAATTGGTATACATGGGGTGTTCAGTGTTGTAAATGGAAATGGTGAAGAGCTTGTAGATTTATGTGCTGAAAAAGGACTGGTGATTAGGAATACCTGGTTTAAAAAGCGAGATATACATAAGTATACCTATGTAAGTAGGAGAGATGGCCAGAGAGCGTTATTGGATTACGTGTTAATTGACAGGTGCGCGAAAGAGAGACTTTTGGATGTTAATGTGCTGAGAGGTGCAACTGGAGGGATGTCTGATCATTATCTTGTGGAGGCTAAGGTGAAGATTTGTACGGGTTTTCAGAAACGAAGAGTGAATGTTGGGGTGAAGAGGGTGGTGAGAGTAAGTGAGCTTGGGAAGGAGACTTGTGTGAGGAAGAACCAGGAGAGACTGAGTACAGAATGGAAAAAGGTGAGAACAATGGAAGTAAGGGGAGTGGGGGAGGAATGGGATGTATTTAGGGAATCAGTGATGGATTGCGCAAAAGATGCTTGTGGCATGACAAGAGTGGGAGGTGGGTTGATTAGAAAGGGTAGTGAGTGGAAGGATGAAGAAGTAAGATTATTAGTGAAAGAGAAGAGAGAGGCATTTGGACGATTTTTGCAGGGAAAAAATGCAATTGAGTGGGAGATGTATAAAAGAAAGAGACAGGAGGTCAAGAGAAAGGTGCAAGAGGTGAAAAAGAGGGCAAATGAGAGTTGGGGTGAGAGAGTATCATTAAATTTTAGGGAGAATAAAAAGATGTTCTGGAAGGAGGTAAATAAAGTGCGTAAGACAAGGGAGCAAATGGGAACTTCAGTGAAGGGCGCAAATGGGGAGGTGATAACAAGTAGTGGTGATGTGAGAAGGAGATGGAGTGAGTATTTTGAAGGTTTGTTGAATGTGTTTGATGATAGAGTGGCAGATATAGGGTGTTTTGGTCGAGGTGGTGTGCAAAGTGAGAGGGTTAGGGAAAATGATTTGGTAAACAGAGAAGAGGTAGTAAAAGCTTTGCGGAAGATGAAAGCCGGTAAGGCAGCAGGTTTGGATGATATTGCAGTGGAATTTATTAAAAAAGGGGGTGACTGTATTTATTGACTGGTTGGTAAGGTTATTTAATGTATGTATGACTCATGGTGAGGTGCCTGAGGATTGGCGGAATGTGTGCATAGTGCCATTGTACAAAGGCAAAAGGGGATAAGAGTGAGTGCTCAAATTACAGAGGTATAAGTTTCTTGAGCATTCCTGGTAAATTATATGGGAGGGTATTGATTGAGAGGGTAAAGGCATGTACAGAGTATCAGATTGGGGAAGAGCAGTGTGGTTTCAGAAGTGGTAGAGGATGTGTGGATCAGGTGTTTGCTTTGAAGAATGTATGTGAGAAATACTTAGAAAAGCAAATGGATTTGTATGTAGCATTTATGGATCTGGAGAAGGCATATGAGAGAGTTGATAGAGATGCTCTGTGGAAGGTATTAAGAATATATGGTGTGGGAGGCAAGTTGTTAGAAGCAGTGAAAAGTTTTTATCGAGGATGTAAGGCATGTGTACGTGTAGGAAGAGAGGAAAGTGATTGGTTCTCAGTGAATGTAGGTTTGCGGCAGGGGTGTGTGATGTCTCCATGGTTGTTTAATTTGTTTATGGAAGGGGTTGTTAGGGAGGTGAATGCAAGAGTTTTTGAAAGAGGGGCAAGTATGAAGTCTGTTGGGGATGAGAGAGCTTGGGAAGTGAGTCAGTTGTTGTTCGCTGATGATACAGCGCTGGTGGCTGATTCATGTGAGAAACTGCAGAAGCTGGTGACTGAGTTTGGTAAAGTGTGTGAAAAAAGAAAGTTAAGAGTAAATGTGAATAAGAGCAAGGTTATTAGGTACAGTAGGGTTGAGGGTCAAGTCAATTGGGAGGTAAGTTTGAATGGAGAATAACTGGAGGAAGTAAAGTGTTTTAGATATCTGGGAGTGGATCTGGCAGCGGATTGAACCATGGAAGCGGAAGTGGATCATAGGGTGGGGGAGGGGGCGAAAATCCTGGAAGCCTTGAAAAATGTGTGAAAGTCGAGAACATTATCTCGGAAAGCAAAAATGGGTATGTTTGAAGGAATAGTGGTTCCAACAATGTTTTATGGTTGCGAGGCGTGGGCTATGGATAGAGTTGTGCGCAGGAGGATGGATGTGCTGGAAATGAGATGTTTCAGGACAATGTGTGGCGTGAGGTGGTTTGATCGAATAAGTAACGTAAGGGTAAGAGAGATGTGTGGAAATAAAAAGAGCGTGGTTGAGAGAGCAGAAGAGGGTGTTTTGAAATGGTTTGGGCACATGGAGAGAATGAGTGAGGAAAGATTGACCAAGAGGATATATGTGTCGGAGGTGGAGGGAATGAGGAGAAGTGGGAAACCAAATTGGAGGTGGAAAGATGGAGTGAAAAAGATTTTGTGTGATCGGGCCTGAACATGCAGAAAGGTGAAAGGAGGGCGAGGAATAGAGTGAATTGGATCGATGTGGTATACCGGGGTTGACGTGCTGTCAGTGGGTTGAGTCAGGGCATGTGAAGCGTCTGGGGTAAACCATGGAAAGCTGTGTAAGTATGTATATTTGCGTGTGTGGACGTATGTATATATATGTGTATGGGGATGGGTTGGGCCATTTCTTTCGTCTGTTTCCTTGCGCTACCTCGCAAACGCGGGAGACAGCGACAAAGCCAAAAAAATAAAAATATATATATATATATATATATATATATATATATATATATATATATATATATATATTATCCCTGGGGATAGGGGATTAAGAATATTTCCCACGTATTCCCTGCGTGTCGTAGAAGGCGACTAAAAGGGGAGGGGGCGGGGGGCTGGAAATCCTCCCCTCTCGTCTTTTTTTTTAATTTTCCAAAAGAAGGAACAGAGGGGGCCAGGTGAGGATATTCCAAAAAAGGCCCAGTCCTCTGTTCTTAACGCTACCTCGCTAACGCGGGAAATGGCGAATAGTTTAGAAGAAGAAGGAACAGAGAAGGGGGCCAGGTGAGGATATTCCCTCAGTGGCCCAGTTCTCTGTTCTTAACGCTACCTCGCTAACGCGGGAAATGGCGAATAGTTTGAAAAAAAAAAAAAAAAAATATATATATATATATATACATATATATAAATAGATAGATAGATAGATAGATAGATAGATAGATTGATCGATAGATAGATTTATTGATGGATGGGGGGATAGGTATGTAGGTAGATAGATAAATAGAAGGATAGAGAAATCAAATACAAACTATGAAGTAACATCACACATTTTGTCCTTAACCTTTTGGTCTCGATGCAGATCTTATGTATTTTCTATTATCTATTCTCTATTATCCGTTGCCCATGCTATCAAAATTTGCTTCCTAATAGCTAAGAGGTGTTTGCACAAGATGAATTTGTGATTTGAGACATTCCCACTACCTAGTTGCTTACATCGGCCACCTCAAATCACATCTCTTTATTGGCTATATTTCGTCCTGGATTCAGCAGTCTGCGTGTCTCACTTCTGTGGTTTCGTCATTAATGATTTATTTCATGGATCAGAGGTTACGAGGAAAAAAAACGGCCATAAATTTTGGTTTTATTGGCCATTATTTGCATGGTTTTAAGCCATTAGTAAAGGTCAAAGATTTACATTAAAATTTCATAGGTATTTTGTCCCTAATCCATTCCTTTTATGCAGCGTTGATGAGACAAAGTACAAATTCTGTATCCTTTTCTGCAAGCTTCATACACTGGTTACAGTATAGAGGGACACAGTGCATTTGTTCGTTGATGTTTACATGGGTTTACATGAGAAAGACAGACAGAAAATCTTTTGATTTTCCCTTTTGATAATAATTTCACTTTGCTTCCCATGTTGCTTAAATCCTTTAATGTAAATGTTGCCTTTAGCAACAATAATACTATAAAGAATATCTTAATTAGGAATTCACCAGAAAATTCTCTTGGATGAATCTATAAAGTGCCTTGTGGAAACTGTGATAAATTTTTTGTTGGTCAGACTGGTAAGGATCTTTCTGTTAGATTTAAGCAACATAGATATAGTATAAGAACGGGAAAAGAATCAAATGCCTTGTTTAATCACGTTAAAAACTATGATCATTGCATTGACTGGAGTAACGCCATCTCAGTTATTAACTCTATTTCCAAGAGAAATATCAGTGAATCTTCTATTATTAGATACACAAAGAATTATAGTCTTAATATTAGTGATGGTCTATACGAATTAGATAACTTTATTGTTGATAAAATTTGTAAGATGATAAGTTTATGAACACTCATTGTATGTATTAGCCAGGACCATAGCCTACCGGTTAGTATTCCCGCCTCTTGCGCAGGGTTCCGGGTTCGATCATCTCTGTTGGAGGTTTGCATATTCTATGAAGGTGCACGTTTCTATGCACTATGCTCGTATTCGTATACCTCCGCGTTGTGCAGTTAGGTTCGGTAAAATGCTACCTGCTGGCTCTGCGCGCCTGTTGGGAAATGACCGGTGTAGACCCCGTTGCTCACCAACGTGAGACGAAGGGTATTCGTGTGCTTAGTATTCGAATAGTTATTTCCTATTAGCCAGGCCCATAGCCTGGCGCTTACATTCCCACCTCTTGCACAGGGGTCCCGGTTGGAATTTTGTATGATCTCTTTTTATTTCTTGAAGGTGCGTGTTTTTATACACTAAGTTCGTATATATATATATATATATATATATATATATATATATATATATATATATATATATATATATATATATATATATATATATATATATATATATATATATTTTCTTTTCTTTTCTTTTTTTTTTTTGCTTTGTCGCTGTCTCCCGCGTTTGCGAGGCAGCGCAAGGAAACAAACGAAAGAAATGGCCCAACCCAGCCCCATACACATGTATATACATACACGTCCACACACGCAAACATACATACCTACACAGCTTTCCATGGTTTACCCCAGACGCTTCACATGCCGTGATTCAATCCACTGACAGCACGTCAACCCCGGTATACCACATCGATCCAATTCACTCTGTTCCTTGCCCTCCTTTCACCCTCCTGCATGTTCAGGCCCCGATCACACAAAATCTTTTTCGCTCCATCTTTCCACCTCCAATTTGGTCTCCCACTTCTCCTCGTTCCCTCCACCTCCGACAAATATATTCTCTTGGTCAATCTTTCCTCATTCATTCTCTCCATGTGCCCAAACCATTTCAAAACACCCTCTTCTGCTCTCTCAACCACGCTCTTTTTATTTCCACACATCTCTCTTACCCTTACGTTACTTACTCGATCAAACCACCTCACACCACACATTGTCCTCAAACATCTCATTTCCAGCACATCCATCCTCCTGCGCACAACTCTATCCATAGCCCACGCCTCGCAACCAAACAACATTGTTGGAACCACTATTCCTTCAAACATACCCATTTTTGCTTTCCGAGATAATGTTCTCGACTTCCACACATTCTTCAAGGCTCCCAGGATTTTCGCCCCCTCCCCAACCCTATGATCCACTTCCGCTTCCATGGTTCCATCCGCTGCCAGATCCACTCCCAGATATCTAAAACACTTTACTTCCTCCAGTTTTTCTCCATTCAAAACTTACCTCCCAATTGACTTCACCCACAACCCTACTGTACCTAATAACCTTGTTCTTATTCACATTTACTCTTAACTTTCTTCTTTCACACACTTTACCAAACTCAGTCACCAGCTTCTGCAGTTTCTCACATGAATCAGCCACCAGCGCTGTATCATCAGCGAACAACAACTGACTCACTTCCCAAGCTCTCTCATCCCCAACAGACTTCATACTTGCCCCTCTTTCCAAAACTCTTTCATTCACCTCCCTAACAACCCCATCCATAAACAAATTAAACAACCATGGAGACATCACACACCCCTGCCGCAAACCTACATTCACTGAGAACCAATCACTTTCCTCTCTTCCTACACATACACATGCCTTACATCCTCGATAAAAACTTTTCACTGCTTCTAACAACTTGCCTCCCACACCATACATTCTTAATACCTCCTTCTCTCTTTATTCTTAATACTTAGAAGAGCAAATCCATTTGCTTTTCTAAGTATTTCTCACATACATTCTTCAAAGCAAACACCTGATCCACACATCTACCACTTCTGAAACCACACTGCTCTTCCCCAATCTGATGCTCTGTACATGCCTCACCCTCTCAATCAATACCCTCCCATATAATTTACCAGGAATACTCAACAAACTTATACCTCTGAAATTTGAGCACTCACTCTTATCCCCTTTGCCTTTGTACAATGGCACTATGCACGCATTCCGCCAATCCTCAGGCACCTCACCATGAGTCATACATACATTAAATAACCTTACCAACCAGTCAATAATACAGTCACCGCCTTTTTTAATAAATTCCACTGCAATACCATCCAAACCTGCTGCCTTGCCGGCTTTCATCTTCCGCAAAGCTTTTACTACCTCTTCTCTGTTTACCAAATCATTTTCCCTAACCCTCTCACTTTGCACACCACCTCGACCAAAACACCCTATATCTGCCTACTCTATCATCAAACACATTCAACAAACCTTCAAAATACTCACACCATCTCCTTCTCACATCATCACTACTTGTTATCACCTCCCCATTTGCGCCCTTCACTGAAGTTCCCATTTGCTCCCTTGTCTTACGCACTTTATTTACCTCCTTCCAGGACATCTTTTTATTCTCCCTAAAATTTAATGATACTCTCTCTCCCCAACTCTCATTTGCTCTCTTTTTCACCTCTTGCACCTTTCTCTTGACCTCCTGTCTCTTTCTTTTATACATCTCCCACTCAATTGCATTTTTTCCCTGCAAAAATCGTCCAAATGCTTCTCTCTTCTCTTTCACTAATAATCTTACTTCTTCATCTCACCACTCACTACCCTTTCTAATCAACCCACCTCCCACTCTTCTCATGCCACAAGCATCTTTTGCTCAATCCATCACTGATTCCCTAAATACATCCCATTCCTCCCCCACTCCCCTTACTTCCTTTGTTCTCACCTTTTTCCATACTGTACTCAGTGTCTCCTGGTACTTCCTCACACAAGTCTCCTTCCCAAGCTCACTTACTCTCATCACCCTCTTCACCCCAATATTCACTCTTCTTTTCTGAAAACCCATACAAATCTTCACCTTAGCCTCCACAAGATAATGATCAGACATCCCTCCAGTTGCACCTCTCAGCACATTAACATCCAAAAGTCCTGGTACTTCCTCACACAAGTCTCCTTCCCAAGCTCACTTACTCTCATCACCCTCTTCACCCCAATATTCACTCTTCTTTTCTGAAAACCCATACAAATCTTCACCTTAGCCTCCACAAGATAATGATCAGACATCCCTCCAGTTGCACCTCTCAGCACATTAACATCCAAAAGTCTCTCTTTCGCGCGCCTGTCAATTAACACGTAATCCAATAACGCTCTCTGTCCATCTCTCCTACTTACATACGTATACTTATGTATATCTCGCTTTTTAAACCAGGTATTCCCAATCACCAGTCCTTTTTCAGCACACAAATCTGCAAGCTCTTCACCATTTCCATTTACAACACTGAACACCCCATTTATACCAATTATTCCCTCAACTGCCACATTACTCACCTTTGCATTCAAATCACCCATAACTATAACCCAGTCTCGTGCATCAAAACCACTAACACACTCATTCAGCTGTTCCCAAAACACTTGCCTCTCATGATCTTTCTTCTCATACCCAGGTGCATATGCACCAATAATCACCCATCTCTCTCCATCAACTTTCAGTTTTACCCATATTAATCGAGAATTTACTTTCTTACATTCTATCACATACTCCCACAACTCCTGTTTCAGGAGTACTTCTACTCCTTCCCTTGATCTTGTCCTCTCACTAACCCCTGACTTTACTCTCAAGACATTCCCAAACCACTCTTCCCCTTTACCCTTGAGCTTCGTTTCACTCAGAGCCAAAACATCCAGGTTCCTTTCCTCAAACATACTACCTATCTCTCCTTTTTTCACATCTTGGTTACATCCACACACATTTAGACACCCCAGTCTGAGCCCTCGAGGAGGATGAGCACTCCCCGCGTGACTCCTTCTTCTGTTTCCCATTTTAGAAAGTTAGAAATAATACAAGGAGGGGAGGATTTCTGGCACCCCGCTCCCGTCCCCTCTAGTCGCCTTATACGACGCACGAGGAATGCGTGGGAAGTATTCTTTCACCCCTATCATCAGGGATAATATATATATATTTATATATATATATATATATATATATATATATATATATATATATATATATATATATATATATATATATATATATATATATATATATATATATATATATATATATATATATATATATATATATATATATATATATATATATATATATATATATATATATATATATATATATATATATATATATATATATATATATATATATATATATATATATATATATATATATATATATATATATATATATATATCCCTGGGGATAGGGAATTAAGAATACTTCCCACGTATTCCCTGCGTGTCGTAGAAGGCGACTAAAAGGGGAGGGAGCGGTGGGCTGGAAATCCTCCCCTCTCGTTTTTTTTTTTAATTTTCCAAAAGAAGGAACAGAAGGGGCCAGGTGAGGATATTCCAAAAAAGGCCCAGTCCTCTGTTCCTAACGCTACCTCGCTAACGCGGGAAATGGCGAATAGTTTGAAAGAAAAAGAAAGATATATATATATATATTTTATTTATTAATTATTTACTTTGCTTTGTTGCTGTCTCCCGTGTTAGCGAGGTAGCGCAAGGAAACAGACGAAAGAATGGCCCAACCCAACGGCATACACATGTATACACATACACGTCCACACACACACAAATATACATACATATACATCTCAATGTACACATATATATACACACACAGACATATACATATACACACATGTATATAATTCATACTGTTTGCCTTTATTTGTTCCCATCGCAACCTCGCTACACATGGAATAACAACCCCCTTCCCCCCTCATGTGTGCGAGGTAGCGCTAGGAAAAGACAACAAACGCCCCATTCGTTCACACTCAGTCTCTAGCTGTCATGTACTAATGCACCAAAACCACAGACCCCTTTCCACATCCAGGCCCCACAGAACTATACATGGTTTACCCCAGACGCTTCACATGCCCTGGTTCAATTCATTGACAGCACGTCGACCCCGGTATAACACATCCTTCTAATTCACTCTATTCCTTGCACGCCTTTCACCCTCCTGCATGTTCAGGCCCCGATCACTTAAAATCTTTTTCACTCCATCCTTCCACCTCCAATTTGGTCTCCCACTTCTCCTCGTTCCCGCTACCTCTGACACATATATCCTCTTGGTCAATCTTTCCTCACTCATTCTCTCCATGTGACCAAACAATTTCAAAATACCCTCTTCTGCTCTCTCAACCACACTCTTTTTATTTCCACACATCTCTCTTACCCTTACATACTTACTCGATCAAACCACCTCACACCACATATTGTCCTCAAACATCTCATTTCAAGTACATCCACCCTCCTGCGAACAACTCTATCCATAGCCCACGCCTCGCAAACATACAACATTGTTGGAACTACTGTTCCTTCAAACATACCCATTTTTGCTTTCCGAGATAATGTTCCCGACTTCCAAACATTCTTCAAGGATCCCAGAATTTTCGCCCCCTCCCTCACCCTATGGTTCACTTCCGCTTCCATGGTTCCATCCGCTGCCAGGTACACTCCCATATATCTAAAACACTTTACTTCCTCCAGTTTTTCTCCATTCAAACTTACCTCCCAATTAACATGACCCTCAACCCTACTGTACCTAATAACTTCCCTTTTATTCACATTTATTCTTAACTTTCTTCCTTCACACACTTTACCAAACTCAGTCACCAGCTTCTGCAGTTTCTCACATGAATCTGCCACCAACGCTGTATCATCAGCGAACAACAACTGACTCCCTTCCCAAGCTCTCTCATCCACAACAGACTGCATACTTGTCCCCTCTTTCCAAAAGTTTTGCATTCGCCTCCCTAACAACCCCATCCATAAACAAATTAAACAACCATGGAGACATCACACACCCCTGCCGCAAACCTACATTCACTGAGAACCAATCACTTTCCTCTCTTCCTACACGTACACATGCCTTACATCCTCGATAAAAACTTTTCACTGCTTCTAACAACTTGCCTCCCACACCATATATTCTTAATACCTTCCACAGAGCATCTCTATCAACTCTATCATATGCCTTCTCCAGATCCATAAATGCTACATACAAACCCATTTGCTTTTCTAAGTATTTTTCACATACATTCTTCAAAGCATCCTCTACCACTTCAGAAACCACACTGCTCTTCCCCAATATGATGCTCTGTACATGCCTTCACCCTCTCAATCAATACCCTGCCATATAATTTACCAGGAATACTCAACAAACTTATACCTCTGTAATTTGAGCACTCACTCTTATCCCCTTTGCCTTTGTACAATGGCACGATGCAAGTATTCCGCCAATCCTCAGGCACCTCACCATCAATCATACATACATTAAATAACCTTACCAACCAGTCACCCCCTTTTCTAATAAATTCCACTGCAATACCATCCAATCCTGCTGCCCTGCTGGCTTTCATCTTCCGTAAAGCTTTCACTACCTCTTCTCTATTTGCCAAATCATTTTACCTAAACCTCTCACTTTGCACACGTCCACGACCAACACATTCAACAAACCTTCAAAGTACTCACTCCATCTCCTTCTCACATCACCACTACTTGTTATCACCTCCCCATTAGCCCCCTTCAATGAAGTTCCCATTTGCTCCCTTGTCTTCCGCACTTTATTTACTTCCTTCCAAAACACCTTTTTATCCTCCCTAAAATCTAATGATACTCTCTCACCCCAACTTTCATTTGCCCTCTTTTTCACCTCTTGCACCTTTCTCTTGACCTCCTGCCTCTTTCTTTTATACATCTCCCACTCATTTCCATTTTCTCCCTGCAAAAATCGTCCAAATGCCCCTCTCTTCCCTTTCACTAATAATCTTACTTCTTCATCACACCACTCACTACCCTTTCTAATCAACCCACCTCCCACGCTTTTCATGCCACAATCATCTTTTGCGCAAGCCATCACTGCTTCCCTAAATACATCCCATTCATTCCCCACTCCCCTTACCTCCTTTGTTCTCACCTTTTTCCATTCTGTACTCAGTCTCTCCTGGTACTTCCTCACAC
>NC_092249.1:9684519-9692019 GCF_036320965.1 Panulirus ornatus
TGGATGTAACCAAGATGTGAAAAAAGGAGAGATAGGTAGTATGTTTGAGGAAAGGAACCTGGATGTTTTGGCTCTGAGTGAAACGAAGCTCAAGGGTAAAGGGGAAGAGTGGTTTGGGAATGTCTGGGGAGTAAAGTCAGGGGTTAGTGAGAGGACAAGAGCAAGGGAAGGAGTAGCAATACTCCTGAAACAGGAGTTGTGGGAGTATGTGATAGAATGTAAGAAAGTAAATTCTCGATTAATATGGGTAAAACTGAAAGTTGATGGAGAGAGATGGGTGATTATTGGTGCATATGCACCTGGGCATGAGAAGAAAGATCATGAGAGGCAAGTGTTTTGGGAGCAGCTGAATGAGTGTGTTAGTGGTTTTGATGCACGAGACCGGGTTATAGTGATGGGTGATTTGAATGCAAAGGTGAGTAATGTGGCAGTTGAGGGAATAATTGGTATACATGGGGTGTTCAGTGTTGTAAATGGAAATGGTGAAGAGCTTGTAGATTTATGTGCTGAAAAAGGACTGATGATTGAGAATACCTGGTTTAAAAAGCGAGATATACATAAGTATACTTATGTAAGTAGGAGAGATGGCCAGAGAGCGTTATTGGATTACGTGTTAATTGACAGGCGTGCGAAAGAGAGACTTTTGGATGTTAATGTGCTGAGAGGTGCAACTGGAGGGATGTCTGATCATTATCTTGTGGAGGCTAAGGTGAAGATTTGTATGGGTTTTCAGAAATGAAGAGTGAATGTTGGGGTGAAGAGGGTGGTGAGAGAAAGTGAGCTTGGGAAGGAGACCTGTGTGGGGAAGTACCAGGAGAGACTGAGTATAGAATGGAAAAAGGTGAGAACAATGGAAGTAAGGGGAGTGGGGGAGGAATGGGATGTATTTAGGGAATCAGTGATGGATTGCGCAAAAGATGCTTGTGGCATGAGAAGAGTGGGAGGTGGGTTGATTAGAAAGGGTAGTGAGTGGTGGGATGAAGAAGTAAGAGTATTAGTGAAAGAGAAGAGAGAGGCATTTGGACGATTTTTGCAGGGAAAAAATGCAATTGAGTGGGAGATGTATAAAAGAAAGAGACAGGAAGTCAAGGGAAAGGTGCAAGAGGTGAAAAAAAGGGCAAATGAGAGTTGGGGTGAGAGAGTATCATTAAATTTTAGGGAGAATAAAAAGATATTCTGGAAGGAGGTAAATAAAGTGCGTAAGACAAGGGAGCAAATGGGAACTTCAGTGAAGGGCGCAAATGGGGAGGTGATAACAAGTAGTGGTGATGTGAGAAGGAGATGGAGTGAGTATTTTGAAGGTTGTTGAATGTTTTTGATGATAGAGTGGCAGATATAGGGTGTTTTGGTCGAGGTGGTGTGCAAAGTGAGAGGGTTAGGGAAAATGATTTGGTAAACAGAGAAGAGGTAGTAAAAGCTTTGCGGAAGATGAAAGCCGGCAAGGCAGCAGGTTTGGTTGGTATTGCAGTGGAATTTATTAAAAAAGGGGGTGACTGTATTATTGACTGGTTGGTAAGGTTATTTAATATATGTATGACTCATGGTGAGGTGCCTGAGGATTGGCGGAATGCGTGCATAGTGACATTGTACAAAGGCAAAGGGGATAAGAGTGAGTGCTCAAATTACAGAGGTATAAGTTTGTTGAGTATTCCTGGTAAATTATATGGGAGGGTATTGATTGAGAGGGTGAAGGCATGTACAGAGCATCAGATTGGGGAAGAGCAGTGTGGTTTCAGAAGTGGTAGAGGATGTGTGGATCAGGTGTTTGCTTTGAAGAATGTATGTGAGAAATACTTAGAAAAGCAAATGGATTTGTATGTAGCATTTATGGATCTGGAGAAGGCATATGATAGAGTTGATAGAGATGCTCTGTGGAAGGTATTAAGAATATATGGTGTGGGAGGAAAGTTGTTAGAAGCAGTGAAAAGTTTTTATCGAGGATGTAAGGCATGTGTACGTGTAGGAAGAGAGGAAAGTGATTGGTTCTCAGTGAATGTAGGTTTGCGGCAGGGGTGTGTGATGTCTCCATGGTTGTTTAATTTGTTTATGGATGGGGTTGTTAGGGAGGTAAATGCAAGAGTTTTGGAAAGAGGGGCAAGTATGAAGTCTGTTGGGATGAGAGAGCTTGGGAAGTGAGTCAGTTGTTGTTCGCTGATGATACAGCGCTGGTGGCTGATTCATGTGAGAAACTGCAGAAGCTGGTGACTGAGTTTGGTAAAGTGTGTGGAAGAAGAAAGTTAAGAGTAAATGTGAATAAGAGCAAGGTTATTAGGTACAGTAGGGTTGAGGGTCAAGTCAATTGGGAGGTGAGTTTGAATGTAGAAAACTGGAGGAAGTGAAGTGTTTTAGATATCTGGGAGTGGATCTGGCAGCGGATGGAACCATGGAAGCGGAAGTGGATCATAGGGTGGGGGAGGGGGCGAAAATTCTGGGGCCTTGAAGAATGTGTGGAAGTCGAGAACATTATCTCGGAAAGCAAAAATGGGTATGTTTGAAGGAATAGTGGTTCCAACAATGTTGTATGGTTGCGAGGCGTGGGCTATGGATAGAGTTGTGCGCAGGAGGATGGATGTGCTGGAAATGAGATGTTTGAGGACAATGTGTGGTGTGAGGTGGTTTGATCGAGTGAGTAACGTAAGGGTAAGAGAGATGTGTGGAAATAAAAAGAGCGTGGTTGAGAGAGCAGAAGAGGGTGTTTTGAAGTGGTTTGGGCACATGGAGAGAATGAGTGAGGAAAGATTGACCAAGAGGATATATGTGTCGGAGGTGGAGGGAACGAGGAGAAGAGGGAGACCAAATTGGAGGTGGAAAGATGGAGTGAAAAAGATTTTGTGTGATCGGGGCCTGAACATGCAGGAGGGTGAAAGGAGGGCAAGGAATAGAGTGAATTGGAGCGATGTGGTATACCGGGGTTGACGTGCTGTCAGTGGATTGAATCAAGGCATATATATATATATATATATATATATATATATATATATATATATATATATATATATATATATATATATATATATATATAGGGGAGAAAGGGGAGAAAGAATACTTCCCACGTATTCCCTGCGTGTCGTAGAAGGCGACTAAAAGGGAAGGGAGCGGGGGGGCTGGAAATCTTCCCCTCTTTTTTTTTCAATTTTCCAAAGGAAGGAACAGAGTAGGGGGCCGGGTGAGGATGTTTCCTCAGAGGCCCAGTCCTCTGTTCTTAACGCTACCTCGCTGAGGCGGGAAATGGCGAATAGTATGAAAGAAAAAGATATATATATTTTTATTTTTTTTTATTATTATACTTTGTCGCTGTCTCCCGCGTTTGCGAGGTAGCGCAAGGAAACAGACGAAAGAAATGGCCCAACCCCCCCCCCCCCCATACACATGTATATACATACGTCCACACACGCAAATATACATACCTACACAGCTTTCCATGGTTTACCCCAGACGCTTCACATGCCTTGATTCAATCCACTGACAGCACGTCAACCCCGGTATACCACATCGCTCCAATTCACTCTATTCCTTGCCCTCCTTTCACCCTCCTGCATATTCAGGCCCCGATCACACAAAATCTTTTTCACTCCATCTTTCCACCTCCAATTTGGTCTCCCTCTTCTCCTTGTTCCCTCCACCTCCGACACATATATCCTCTTGGTCAATCTTTCCTCACTCATCCTCTCCATGTGCCCATACCTCTTCAAAACACCCTCTTCTGCTCTCTCAACCACGCTCTTTTTATTTCCACACATCTCTCTTACCCTTACGTTACTCACTCGATCAAACCAACTCACACCACACATTGTCCTCAAACATCTCATTTCCAGCACATCCATCCTCCTGCGCACAACTCTATCCATAGCCCACGCCTCGCAACCATACAACATTGTTGGAACCACTATTCCTTCAAACATACCCATTTTTGCTTTCCGAGATAATGTTCTCGACTTCCACACATTCTTCAAGGCCCCCAGAATTTTCGCCCCCTCCCCCACCCTATGATCCACTTCCGCTTCCATGGTTCCATCCGCTGCCAGATCTACATTCACTGAGAACCAATCACTTTCCTCTCTTCCTACACGTACACATGCCTTACATCCTCGATAAAAACCTTTCACTGCTTCTAACAACTTTCCTCCCACACCATATATTCTTAATACCTTCCACAGAGCATCTCTATCAACTCTATCATATGCCTTCTCCAGATCCATAAATGCTACATACAAATCCATTTGCTTTTCTAAGTATTTCTCACATACATTCTTCAAAGCAAACACCTGATCCACACATCCTCTACCACTTCTGAAACCACACTGCTCTTCCCCAATCTGATGCTCTGTACATGCCTTCACCCTCTCAATCAATACCGTCCCATATGATTTACCAGGAGTACTCAACAAACTTATACCTCTGTAATTTGAGCACTCACTCTTATCCCCTTTGCCTCTGTACAATGGCACTATGCACGCATTCCGCCAATCCTCAGGCACCTCACCATGAGTCATACATAATTAAATAACCTTACCAACCAGTCAACAATAAAGTCACCCCCTTTTTTAATAAATTCCACTGCAATACCATCCAAACCTGCTGCCTTGCCGGCTTTCATCTTCCGCAAAGCTTTCACTACCTCTTCTCTGTTTACCAAATCATTTTCCCTAACCCTCTCACTTTGCACACCACCTCGACCAAAACACCCTATATCTGCCACTCTATCATCAAACACATTCAACAAACCTTCAAAATACTCACTCCATCTCCTTCTCACATCACCACTACTTGTTATCACCTCCCCATTTGCGCCCTTCACTGAAGTACCCATTTGCTCCCTTGTCTATATATATATATATATATATATATATATATATATATATATATATATATATATATATATATATATATATATATATATATATATATATATATATATATATATATATATATATATATATATATCGAGGATGTAAGGCATGTGTACGTGTAGGAAGAGAGGAAAGTGATTGGTTCTCAGTGAATGTAGGTTTGCGGCAGGGGTGTGTGATGTCTCCATGGTTGTTTAATTTGTTTATGGATGGGGTTGTAAAGGAGGTAAATGCAAGAGTCCTGGAAAGAGGGGCAAGTATGAAGTCTGTTGGGGATGAGAGAGCTTGGGAAGTGAGTCAATTGTTGTTCGCTGATGATACAGCGCTGGTGGCTGATTCATGTGAGAAACTGCAGAAGCTGGTGACTGAGTTTGGTAAAGTGTGTGGAAGAAGAAAGTTGAGAGTAAATGTGAATAAGAGCAAGGTTATTAGGTACAGTAGGGGTGAGGGTCAAGTCAATTGGGAGGTGAGTTTGAATGGAGAAAAACTGGAGGAAGTGAAGTGCTTTAGATATCTGGGAGTGGATCTGTCAGCGGATGGAACCATGGAAGCGGAAGTGGATCATAGGGTGGGGGAGGGGGCGAAAATTTTGGGAGCCTTGAAAAATGTGTGGAAGTCGAGAACATTATCTCGGAAAGCAAAAATGGGTATGTTTGAGGGAATAGTGGTTCCAACAATGCTGTATGGTTGCGAGGCGTGGGCTATGGATAGAGATGTGCGCAGGAGGATGGATGTGCTGGAAATGAGATGTTTGAGGACAATGTGTGGTGTGAGGTGGTTTGATCGAGTAAGTAACGTAAGGGTAAGAGAGATGTGTGGAAATAAAAAGAGCGTGGTTGAGAGAGCAGAAGAGGGTGTTTTGAAATGGTTTGGGCACATGGAGAGAATGAGTGAGGAGAGATTGACCAAGAGGATATATGTGTCGGAGGTGGAGGGAACGAGGAGAAGAGGGAGACCAAATTGGAGGTGGAAAGATGGAGTGAAAAAGATTTTGTGTGATCGGGGCCTGAACATGCAGGAGGGTGAAAGGAGGGCAAGAAATAGAGTGAATTGGAGTCATGTGGTATATAGGGGTTGACGTGCTGTCAGTGGATTGAAGCAAGGCATGTGAAGCGTCTGGGGTAAACCATGGAAAGCTGTGTAGGTATGTATATTTGCGTGTGTGGACGTGTGTATGTACATGTGTATGGGGGGGGGGGGTTGGGCCATTTCTTTCGTCTGTTTCCTTGCGCTACCTCGCAAACGCGGGAGACAGCGACAAAGTATAAAAAAAAAAAAAAAAAAAAAAAAAAATATATATATATATATATATATATATATATATATATATATATATATATATATATATATATATATATATATATATATATATATATATATATATATATATATATATATATTTATATATATATATATATATATATATATATATATATATATATATATATATATATATATATATATATATATATATATATATATATATATATTTCCCTGGGGATAGGGGAGAAAGAATACTTCCCACGTATTCCCTGCGTGTCGAAGAAGGCGACTAAAAGGGAAGGAAGCGGGGGGCTGGAAATCCTCCCCTCTCCTATCTTTTTTTAATTTTAAAAAGAAGGAACAGAGAAGGTGGCCATGTGAGGATATTCCCTCAAAGGCCCAGTCCTCTGTTCTTAACGCTACCTCGCTATCGCGGGAAATGCCGAATAGTATGAAAAAAAAAATATATATATATATATATATATATATATATATATATATATATATATATATATATATATATATATATATATATATATATATATATATATGTATATATGTATATACACATACACGTGTATGTACATATACGCCCACACACGCACGTATGCATACTTATACATTTCAATATATATATATATATATATATATATATATATATATATATATATATATATATATATATATATATATATATATATATATATAAACCTACTGGAAAATAAACATAGAAGCACCAATCCTTCGACCGTATTTCACGTCGAAAGCTTTAAGCTTTTTGTGCTTATTTTTCCAGCAGGTTACACACTAATCACAGTCGCTAAATTGATTTAGGTAGGTCACATATTAAGCTACTAGGCTTTATGTGAATATGACTAAGTCACACGTCAATCACCTTCGTTACGTGAGTATGGTCAGTTTACAGATTAATCACAGTGTTTATGAGAATATGATCAGGTCACACGTTAGCCGTTAGTCAGTAACCGTTATGCGATGTATATAATGTTTGTGTCAGAATTTATGAACTTTGATATATGGTCAAGTAATCCACAAAAGTTCCTCTATTAATTCTCATTTAATATCCTTTGACCCGCCGAAGGACACCTTATGTGTCAAATTTCTTTAACACGTCTAAGAATATGAATTACTGTGTGTGTGTGTGTGTGTGTGTGTGTGTGTGTGCGCGTGTGTGCGTGTGTGCGTGTGTGTGTGTGTGTGTGTGTGCGCGTGTGTGCGTGTGTGTATGTGTGTGTGTGTGTGTGTGTGTGTGTGTGTGTGTGTGTGTGTGTGTGTGTGTGTGTGTGTGTGTTTGTGTGTGTGTGTAAGGAAGAATATCGAAAATGGATTTGTTCAATAAAGAAGGGGTTTGGGTGTCGTGAACATGGTA
>NC_092249.1:9694519-9741208 GCF_036320965.1 Panulirus ornatus
GGGGAGAGGTGATCGATGATTGGAGAAATAGGTGGGTGTGTATCTGGGGAAGTGAGTGGTAAGTGTATAGGGAAATAGATAGATTGATATTCGGGTGGAAAAGCGATTGGTGTATGTCTGGGGGAAAAGATGTGTGCATACCGTGGGGTGAATGTTAGGTATATATTGAGAAAAAAGAGAGATATATTTTTAGGGTAAGTGATTCATGTATATATGGGAAAACAGATGGCTGGATGTCTGGGCGAGCGATTGATATATATATCTAGGGAAACAGATGAGTTGGAGAGATCAGTGTATATTCATGGAAATAGATGGGTGAGTGTCTGGGGGTTGGAAGTGATTGGTATATATCTGGGGAAACTCATGGGTTTATGTCTCGATATATCTCTGGGGGGGAAGGGAGGAGGGAGGGGTGTCAGCTAGCGGTATTACTGGGTTGTTAATCACTTAAAGCTGGACGTGCACAACAGGAGTTCTCTGTCGAGAGAAAGAGTTATGTATAAAGGTAACTGTGTGGAATATGTGGATATATGATAGAGAGAGATGGACGAATTCCTGATGTAAGAATGGAGTGAGTTATGCAGCTGTATATAACATTGTTCACAGCCCAGGTGTACATAATGAATGTATGTGACGTTGCATGAACATGGCTGCACATCAGGCCCCCAGATGAATAAGTGAAGAAGATGAATGTATTGATTGAATTCGTTCTGTCATAGGAGAAATAATATGCCCTCTCCTCACCTCCAGTTTTGGACGATTTTCACGTATAAGTTTTCGTTATTGTAGACGTGATAAGAAATTCTCTTGCTTCAGTTGTCACTTCAGTTGCTTATAGTTTTCACTGAATTCTCTTTTCGTTATATGAATTTCCTTCATTCGTTGTGGCCATTCACTTCACTGTAACAAGGGGACTGAGTGACCTTATCGTTTCCTTGACTATATACGAAGCAGATGAGCTTCCGTTGCCGTAGGGAAATCCTAGTAAGTTTTACATCTCTCGTAAGGAAAAGGTTTGTTCGTAGAAAACACTTAGCAGTCACTCTCTGTAATATCTTCTAGCTGTACCAAGATCGACGCGAAAATCCCTTAGGCAAGAACACGATCCACAAATATCCATCCTTGATGAGGGATGGAAGACGGGGCGTAGACATGAGGCTAAAGATAAAAGCATATGTTTAAATTAGATAGTGATTGAGGACGCTTTTTTAGGAATGAGGCATTGGAGAAGGTACCTAGAGTATGAGGAGGGTGAGACAACTCGGATTTTGCAACAGTGAGTGAAAGGAATGCAGTATCTTTGTATATAGAGAATTTATTGAAATGCTTGAGGCCTGTGTTCTAGTGGGAGAGTCAACTGGAAAGGAAAGAACAGTTCAGACTTCTGTGGAGAAACTGGCTTATCGTATCCTGTGGCAGGGTAAAGCAGGTACCTTTTCCGCAGTGACGAGAAAGCGTAGCGAGACATTGACATACAGGCGTCACTGCTAGGTGCGTGGGCATCTGCATGCGTAGGATTCCGGGATAAATGCGTCCGCATGTCGAATTTCTATTCCATTTTAGAGTGTATTGATTTGCCAGCGTAACAGGCTATCGTGGGTTCATAAACTGCATAGGAACAATAGCTAGAACTATAGGGTAAAGCTTCTATATCCCTCGTATAGATTAAAACATCTATACTCCCCCTCTTCACTATGCTCTTCTTTTCTGAGTATATACCATATTGGGTAATAAACTGACCCATTTCCTTAAAAATTCACTCAGCTATGCAGGGACTCTTGCCTTCATAACTGAAAGCAAATTGCTTCTGGATGCTTTGGTTCTGATATGGACGAGAGCGCTTATGGCAGTGGCTGAGATATAGTTAGTTTGGTGAGGATTTGAAGGTCACGGGGAGGCTAGATAATATCAGACTTCATGGTATAGGACGAAGTTATCGGCTGGAGGACTGTAATAGTATCCTACATTCTTGATTACGTAGATGAAGACAACATGGTAAAGTCAATGGCTCTTCTCCACCCACTCCTGTGGATGGAGTCAGGATAATAAAGCAGAAAGCTCCTCCCCATCCACCACTTTCAGTAGAGACAGGATAGTAAAGCAGAAGGTCCCTCCCCACCCATCACAGTAAGTGGAGACGGAATAGTAAAGCCAAAGGCTCCTCCCCATCCACCACTAGAGGCGAAAACACGAGAGTAAAGGAGAAGGCTCCTCTCCACCCATCACTAGAGACGGAGACACGAGAGTAAAGCAGAAGGCTCCTCTCCACCCACCTCTATTGACAGAGGCATGATACTAAAGCAGAAGGACAAAGGCCGGGATGCACAGCTGAGCTAAACGAAATGTTGCTGGTGTAAATGTTTGATAGGTTGGTTGGGATGGAGCGAGAGACAGTGTGTTTACACTAGCCAGCAGGGTGGCGAGATATGTGGGTCAGATCTACAACATGTATCTTGTCCCCACTCGGGACGTCATACTTTTTTTTACAAGTAAAAGGACTGTACTAGCCTTATTTTCCTCTTTCAGGCTTAGATAAACTATGAATAATGGCTATAATAAAGCTAAGAAAAGTAAAGAGTTTTGTAGGAGATACAAAACCTGTTCAAAGGGGTCAGGTGTTAGGTGCTGGGAAAGACATGGGAAGATCAAGAGTTCCAAAACTGAACGGTGTAGGAAAAGGATGAAGTCGTATCCGAAAGAGAAAACTTAAGAAGGTTGATATCACCAAAGCTAAGCGGTGTAGGGAAAGATAACCCTTTCTACAACCTGACGGCCGAGGAGTTCTTGCAGAAGTTCAGGCTGTCCAAGGGTACGGTAGCCATGGTCCTGCATGAGCTGCAGTCATCCAGACTTCCGCAGGATGAGTACCAGTTGCACCTGCAGCTGCTGAGCACATTGTCCTACTACGGTACAAGCCGTTGTGCGATGGCAGAAGCCATCTTAGACGTCGACGGGACTAAAGTTCTGTCCATCATCTGTAACTCGCTGGGGGAACGGTATCTCTCCTTCCCAGATAATGGTGTGGCTACGGAACATGTAGTCTCGGCTAACTTAAGAAAAAAATAATAAGGGTTGATACTACTTACAAAAAGCATGAATTTGTGATGAGTGATTTAGATTTCGAGATAGCATCCCTCTCGAGACAGAGACTGAACATGGAAAGAGGTCATTCGTCACTTTATTGATGAAAAGAAAAAAAGTCACATAATACTTTTCTCAACTTTTACAACGTTATGGTTCCCGGATTAGAACACTGAGCCGAATGAGCTGATTGGATGGTTATTTGTGCTCTAGGCCTATCGTCTGCCGGGGTCATCAAAGGCCCATTATCGTTATCACCACAAACCTAACAACCCCCAGAGTCTTGGTCTGGTTATAGAGATAATTGTAAGAACACTTACTTAATAGGCCTATGAACTGCCA
Source organism: Panulirus ornatus (assembly GCF_036320965.1). Classification (NCBI taxonomy): domain Eukaryota; kingdom Metazoa; phylum Arthropoda; class Malacostraca; order Decapoda; family Palinuridae; genus Panulirus; species Panulirus ornatus. The sequence goes on from NC_092249.1 coordinate 9,697,943, forward strand.
GGGTCATTAAGCCCGTCAACCTAAGTTACATCCACCACCCGAAAAATCTTTTAACACCTTCTTCAGGCGGCCCATAACCTCCATACGCTCACGATCATTACTTGAAACGCTTGTTCGCATATCATAAGATCGTCTGAACACTTAAAGTAATTGTCTTTATCAAGACTTAAGAAATTATATGAGTCACCAGATGCATGTGAATACATAAACAGCCATCACTGAAAATCTATGTAAACCACAGACCTGAGGATTTGCATAAACCAATAGAGTTGTGAGTCTCTACGAACCACTAGGGATTCGATATTACATAAAAAAATACACCAGACCTAAGGGGACCGTATTAGTCACCCTACGGAAAAAGAAAACGGAGCTAGGCTCCAAGGCACGAATGACACCATTTCCCCTGTATCACAGAAGGCCGCAACCCGCCAATCAATAGCGGTGGTGACCACGATTGTAGCCGACAGCTCAGGGTGAGGGCACTTCCCACCCCTACCAAGACTCACAATTCCCCCACCTCCTGAAAAGAAAATAAAGAAAACTTTTTGAGCTTTCTCCTCCAGTGCCGGAAGGCCTTCATCCCCTTGCGACTGCCAGAAGAAATGAACCTCATCCATCTTCTGTATGTAAGAATGATATCATATTGAATGGTTACTGACTGTGACCTTAAACACATGATTAATGTAATCAATACATTGTCAAGTGAGGGTTGATTGGTTGTTTGGGTTTGAGGCCATTCGACTACAAGGTTCATCTGAGGTCTTCGCTGTCAAGATAACTCTTAGATTATATATAATGTCGTCATTGTGAAAAATAACTAAAATGATTGTGATAGCAGAACATGTCAAATGGATGAGCCATATGTCTTTCGAACAAAGATGGAGACTTTTGGACTCTAATGACAAGCTGTACATAAGGCTCTTTGGTCCCAGCAGTGTCTATCTGTTTCACAACATAACACCCTTGGTCTCGCGTCGACCAAATTCAATGTTATTCTTGTTACAGACGATTGAATGTGGTAAAAATGTATATATATATATATATATATATATATATATATATATATATATATATATATATATATATATATATATATATATATATATATTATCCCTGGGGATAGGGGAGAAAGAATACTTCCCACGTATTCCCTGCGTGTCGTAGAAGGCGACTAAAAGGGAAGGGAGCGGGGGGCTGGAAATCCTCCCCTCTCAATTTTTTTTAATTTTCCAAAAGAAGGAACAGAGAAGGGGGCCAGGTGAGGATATTCGCTCAATGGCCCAGTTCTCTGTTCTTAACGCTACCTCGCTAACGCGAGAAATGGCGAAAAGTTTGCGAGGTAGCGCAAGGATACAGACGGTAGAAACGGCCCAACCCACCCACATACACATGTATATACATACGTCCACACACGCAAATATACATACCTACACACCTTTCCATGGTTTACCCCACACGCTTCACATACCCTGATTCAATCCACTGACAGCACGTCAATCCCGGTATACCACATCGATCCAATTCACTCTATTCCTTGCCCTTCTTTCACCCTCCTGCATGTTCAGGCTCCGATCACACAAAATCTTTTACACTCCATCTTTCCACCTCCAATTTGGTCTCCCACTTCTCTTCGTTCCCTCCACCTCCGACACATATATCCTCTTGGTCAATCTTTCCTCACTCATTCTCTCCATGTGCCCAAACCATTTCAAAACACCCTCTTCTGCTCTCTCAACCACGCTCTTTTTATTTCCACACATCTCTCTTACCCTTACGTTACTTACTCGATCAAACCACCTCGCACCACACATTGTCCTCAAACATCTCATTTCCAGCACATCCATCCTCCTGCGCACAACTCTATCCATAGCCCACGCCTCGCAACCATACAACATTGTTGGAACCACTATTCCTTCAAACATACCCATTTTTGCTTTCTGAGATAATGTTCTCGACTTCCACACATTCTTCAAGGCTCCCAGAACTTTCGCCCCTTCCCCCACCCTATGATCCACTTCCGCTTCCATGGTTCCATCCGCTGCCAGATCCACTCCCAGATATCTAAAACACTTTTCTTCCTCCAGTTTTTCTCCATTCAAACTTACCTCCCAATTGACTTGAGCCTCAACCCTACTGTACCTAATAACCTTGCTCTTATTCACATTTACTCTTAACTTTCTTCTTTCACACACTTTACCAAACTCAGTCACCAGCTTCTGCAGTTTCTCACATGAATCAGCCACCAGCGCTGTATCATCAGCGAACAACAGACTCACTTCCCAAGCTCTCTCATCCCCAACAGACTTCATACTTGCTCCTCTTTCCAAAACTCTTGCATTCACCTCCCTAACAACCCAATCCATAAACAAATTAAACAACCATGGAGACATCACACACCCCTGCCGCAAACCTACATTCACTGAGAACCAATCACTTTCCTCTCTTCCTACACGTACACATGCCTTACATCCTCGATAAAAACTTTTCACTGCTTCTAACAACTTGCCTCCCGCACCATATATTCTTAATAACTTCCACAGAGCATCTCTATCAACTCTATCATATGCCTTCTCCAGATCCATAAATGCTACATACAAATCCATTTGCTTTTCTAAGTATTTCTCACATACATTCTTCAAAGCAAACACCTGATTCACACATCCTCTACCACTTCTGAAACCACACTGCTCTTCCCCAATCTGATGCTCTGTACATGCCTTCACCCTCTCAATCAATACCCTCCCATATTATTTACCAGGAATACTCAACAAACTTATACCTCTGTAATTTGAGCACTCACTCTTATCCCCTTTGCCTTTGTACAATGTCACTATGCACACATTCCGCCAATCCTCAGGCACCTCACCATGAGTCATACATATATTAAATAACCTTACCAACCAGTCAATAATACAGTCACCCCCTTTTTTAATAAATTCCACTGCAATACCAACCAAACCTGCTGCCTTGCCGGCTTTCATCTTCCGCAAAGCTTTTACTACCTCTTCTCTGTTTACCAAATCATTTTTCCTAACCCTCTCACTTTGCACACCACCTCGACCAAAAGACCCTATATCTGCCACTTTATCATCAAACAAATTCAACAAACCTTCAAAATACTCACTCCATCTCCTTCTCACATCACCACTACTTGTTATCACCTCCCCATTTGCGCACTTCACTGATGTTCCCATTTGCCCCCTTGTCTTACGCACTTTATTTCCCTCCTTCCAAAACATCTTTTTATTCTCCCTAAAATCTAATGATACATATATATACATATAGATACATATATATATATATATATATATATATATATATATATATATATATATATATATATATATATATATATATATATATATATATATATATATATATATATATATATATATATATATATATATATATATATATATATATATATATATAGAAGTCGATATGATTACATATATATACATATAGATACATATATATATACATATATATACATATATATATATATATATATATATATATATATATATATATATATATATATATATATATATATATATATATATATATATATATATATATATATATATATATATACATATATATATATATACATATATATATATATATATATACATATAGATACATATACATATATATACATATAGATATATATATATATATTTTTTTTTTTTTTTTGCTTTGTCGCTGTCTCCCGCGTTTGCGAGGTAGCGCAAGGAAACAGACGAAAGAAATGGCCCAACCCACCCTCATACACATGCCTTGATTCAATCCACTGACAGCACGTCATCCCCGGTATACCACATCGATCCAATTCACTCTATTCTTTGCCCTCCTTTCACCCTCCTGCATGTTCAGGCCCCGGTCACACAAAATCTTTTTCACTCCATCTTTCCACCTCCAATTTGGTCTCCCTCTTCTCCTCGTTCCCTCCACCTCCGACACATATATCCTCTTGGTCAATCTTTCCTCACTCATTCTCTCCATGTGACCAAACCATTTCAAAACACCCTCTTCTGCTCTCTCAACCACGCTTTTTTTATTTCCACACATCTCTCTTACCCTTACGTTACTTACTCGATCAAACCACCTCACACCACACATTGTCCTCAAACATCTCATTTCCAGCACATCCATCCTCCTGCGCACAACTCTATCCATAGTCCACGCCTCGCATCCATACAACATTGTTGGAACCACTATTCCTTCAAACATACCCATTTTTGCTTTCCGAGATAATGTTCTCGACTTCCACACATTCTTCAAGGCTCCCAGAATTTTCGCCCCCTCCCCCACCCTATGATCCACTTCCGCTTCCATGGTTCCATCCGCTGCCAGATCCACTCCCAGATATCTAAAACACTTCACTTCCTCCAGTTTTTCTCCATTCAAACTTACCTCCCAATTGAATTGACCCTCAACCCTACTGTACCTAATAACCTTGCTCTTATTCACATTTACTCTTAACTTTCTTCTTTCACACACTTTACCAAACTCAGTCACCAGCTTCTGCAGTTTCTCACATGAATCAGCCACCAGCGCTGTATCATCAGCGAACAACAACTGACTCACTTCCCAAGCTCTCTCATCCCCAACAGACTTCATACTTGCCCCTCTTTCCAAAACTCTTGCATTCACCTCCCTAACAACCCCATCCATAAACAAATTAAACAACCATGGAGACATCACACACCCCTGCCGCAAACCTACATTCACCGAGAACCAATCACTTTCCTCTCTTCCTACACGTACACATGCCTTACATCCTCGATAAAAACTTTTCACTGCTTCTAACAACTTGCCTCCCACACCATATATTCTTAATACCTTCCACAGAGCATCTCTATCAACTCTATCATATGCCTTCTCCAGATCCATAAATGCTACATACAAATCCATTTGCTTTTCTAAGTATTTCTCACATACGTTCTTCAAAGCAAACACCTGATCCACACATCCTCTACCACTTCTGAAACCACACTGCTCTTCCCCAATCTGATGCTCTGTACATGCCTTCACACTCTCAATCAATACCCTCCCATATAATTTACCAGGAATACTCAACAAACTTATACCTCTGTAATTGAGCACTCACTCTTATCCCCTTTGCCTTTATACAATGGCACTATGCACGCATTCCGCCAATCCTCAGGCACCTCACCATGAGTCATACATACATTAAATAACCTTACCAACCAGTCAACAATACAGTCACCCCCTTTTTTAATAAATTCCACTGCAAATGAAAGCCTTGCTGGCTTTCATCTTCCGGAAAGCTTTTACTACCTCTTCTCTGTTTACCAACTCATTTTCCCTAACCCTCGCACTTTGCACACCACCTCGACCAAAACACCCTATATATGCCACTCTACCATCAAACACATTCAACAAACCTTCAAAATACTCACTCCATCTCCTTCTAACATCACCACTACTTGTTATCACCTCCCTATTTGCGCCCTTCACTGAAGTTCCCATTTGCTCCCTTGTCTTACGCACTTTATTTACCTCCTTCCAGAACATCTTTTATTCTCCCTAAAATTTAATGATACTCTCTCACCCCAACTCTCATTTGCCCTTTTTTTCACCTCTTGCACCTTTCTCTTGACCTCCTGTCTCTTTCTTTTATACGTCTCCCACTCATATATATATATATATATATATATATATCATCCCTGGGGATAGGGGAGAAAGAATACTTCCCACGTACTTCCTGCGTGTCGTAGAAGACGACTAATAGGGGAGGGAGCGGGTTGGGGGGGTTGCAAATTCTCCCTTCCCTTTTTAATTTTCCAAATGAATGAACAAAGAAAAGGGCCAAGTGAGGATATTCCCTGTAGGTCTCAGTCCTCTGTTCTTAACGATACCTTGCTAACACGGGAAATGGCGAATTTGCATGGAATGGCGTCCCACCTACGTCTCTTCGTTTTGTATCAGCTGACTTATTTCTGTCTTGTATCTTCCCGGATGCTGTGATTATTATACGAAAGTGCACTTGGAAATATATATATATATATATATATATATATATATATATATATATATATATATATATATATATATATATATATATATATATATATATATATATATATATATATATATATATATATATATATATATATATATATATATATATATATATATATATATATATATATATATATATATATATATAACATATGGGAGTGGGGGGCTAAAAATCCTCCCCTCTTGTTTTTTTTTTTTAATTTTCCAAAAGAAGGAACAGAGAAGCAGGCCAGGTGAGGATATTCCCTCAGAGGCCCAGTCCTCTTTTCTTAACGCTACCTCGCTAACGCGGGAAATGGCGAATAGTTTGAAAGAAAGATATATATATATATATATATATATATATATAAATATATATATATATATATATATATATATATATATATATATATATATATATATATATATATATATATATATATATATATATATATATATATATATATATATATATATTTTTTTTTTTATTCATTATACTTTGTCGCTGTCTCCCGCGTTTGCGAGGTAGCGCAAGGAAACAGACGAAAGAAATGGCCCAACCCATCCCCATACACATGTATAACCATACGTCCACACACGCAAATATACATACCTACACAGCTTTCCATGGTTTACCCCAGCCGCTTCACATGCCTTGATTCAATCCACTGACAGCACGCCAACCCCGGTATAACACATCGCTCCAATTCACTCTATTCCTTGCCCTCCTTTCACCCTCCTGCATGTTCAGGCCCCGATCACACAAAATCTTTTTCACTCCATCTTTCCACCTCCAATTTGGTCTCCCTCTTCTCCTCGTTCCCTCCACCTGCGACACATATATTCTCTTGGTCAATCTTTCCTCACTCATTCTCTCCATGTGCCCAAACCACTTCAAAACACCCTCTTCTGCTCTCTCAAACACGCTCTTTTTATTTCCACACATCTCTCTTACCCTTACGTTACTCACTCGATCAAACCACCTCACACCACACATTGTCCTCAAACATCTCACTTCCAGCACATCCATCCTCCTGCGCACTACTCTATCCATAGCCCACGCCTCGCAACCATACAACATTGTTGGAACCACTATTCCTTCAAACATACCCATTTTTGCTTTCCGAGATAATGTTCTCGTCTTCCACACATTCTTCAAGGCCCCCAGAATTTTCGCCCCCTCCCCCACCCTATGATCCACTTCCGCTTCCATGGTTCCATCCGCTGCCAGATCCACTCCCAGATATCTAAAACACTTCACTTCCTCCAGTTTTTCTCCATTCAAACTCACCTCCCAATTGACTTGACCCTCAACCCTACTGTACCTAATAACCTTGCTCTTATTCACATTTACTCTTAACTTTCTTCTTTCACACACTTTACCAAACTCAGTCACCAGCTTCTGCAGTTTCTCACATGAATCAGCTACCAGCGCTGTATCATCAGCGAACAACAACTGACTCACTTCCCAAGCTCTCTCATCCCCAACAGACTTCATACTTGCCCCTCTTTCCAAAACTCTTGCATTTACCTCCCTAACAACCCCATCCATAAACAAATTAAACAACCATGGAGACATCACACACCCCTCCCGCAAACCTACATTCACTGAGAAACAATCACTTTCCTCTCTTCCTACGCGTACACATGCCTTACATCCTCGATAAAAACTCTTCACTGCTTCTAACAACTTTCCTCCCACACCATATATTCTTAATACCTTCCACAGAGCATCTCTATCAACCCTATCATATGCCTTCTCCAGATCCATAAATGCTACATACAAATCCATTTGCTTTTCTAAGTATTTCTCACATACATTCTTCAAAGCAAACACTTGATCCACACATCCTCTACCACTTCTGAAACCACACTGCTCTTCCCCAATCTGATGCTCTGTACATGCCTTCACCCTCTCAATCAATACCCTCCCATATAATTTACCAGGAATACTCAACAAACTTATACCTCTGTAATTTGAGCACTCACTCTTATCCCCTTTGCCTTTGTACAATGGCACTATGCACGCATTCCGCCAATCCTCAGGCACCTCACCATGAGTCATACATACATTCAATAACCTTACCAACCAGTCAACAATACAGTCACCCCCTTTTTTAATAAATTCCACTGCAATACCATCCAAACCTGCTGCCTTGCCGGCTTTCATCTTCCGCAAAGCTTTCACTACCTCTTCTCTGTTTACCAAATCATTTTCCCTAACCCTCTCACTTTGCACACCACCTCGACAAAAACACCCTATATCCGCCACTCTATCATCAAACACATTCAACAAACCTTCAAAATACTCACTCCATCTCCTTCTCACATCACCACTACTTGTTATCACCTCCCCATTTGCGCCCTTCACTGAAGTTCCCATTTGCTCCCTTGTCTTACGCACTTTATTTACCTCCTTCCAGAACATCTTTTTATTCTCCCTAAAATTTAATGATACTCTCTTACCCCAACTCTCATATATGCATACATATACATATATATATATATATATATATATATATATATATATATATATATATATATATATATATATATATATATATATATATATATATATATATATATATACATATATATATATATATATATATATATATATATATATATATATATATATATATATATATATATATATATATATATATATATATATATATATATATATATATATGTATATATATATATATATATATATATATATATATATATATATATATATATATATATATATATATATATATATATATATATACATATACACACATATATGTATATTTTTTTTTTTTTTTTTTTTTTTACTTTGTCGCTGTCTCCCGCGTTTGCGAGGTAGCGCAAGGAAACAGACGAAAGAAATGGCCCAACCCCCCCCCATACACATGTATATACATACGTCCACACACGCAAATATACATACGTACACAGCTTTCCATGGTTTACCCCAGACGCTTCACATGCCTTGATTCAATCCACTGACAGCACGTCAACCCCGGTATACCACTCGCTCCAATTCACTCTATTCCTTGCCCTCCTTTCACCCTCCTGCATGTTCAGGCCCCGATCACACAAAATCTTTTTCACTCCATCTTTCCACCTCCAATTTGGTCTCCCTCTTCTCCTTGCTCCCTCCACCTCCGACACATATATCCTCTTGGTCAATCTTTCCTCACTCATCCTCTTCATGTGCCCAAACCACTTCAAAACACCCTCTTCTGCTCTCTCAACCACGCTTTTTTTATTTCCACACATCTCTCTTACCCTTACGTTACTTACTCGATCAAACCACCTCACACCACACATTGTCCTCAAACATCTCATTTCCAGCACATCCATCAACCTGCGCACAACTCTATCCATAGCCCACGCCTCGCAACCATACAACATTGTTGGAACCACTATTCCTTCAAACATACCCATTTTTGCTCTCCGAGATAATGTTCTCGACTTCCACACATTCTTCAAGGCCCCCAGAATTTTCGCCCCCTCCCCCACCCTATGATCCACTTCCGCTTCCATGGTTCCATCCGCTGCCAGATCCACTCCCAGATATCTTTAACACTTCACTTCCTCCAGTTTTTCTCCATTCAAACTCACCTCCCAATTGACTTGACCCTCAAGCCTACTGTACCTAATAACCTTGCTCTTATTCACATTCACTCTTAACTTTCTTCTTCCACACACTTTACCAAACTCAGTCACCAGCTTCTGCAGTTTCTCACATGAATCAGCCACCAGCGCTGTATCATCAGCGAACAACAACTGACTCACTTCCCAAGCTCTCTCATCCCCAACAGACTTCATACTTGCCCCTCTTTCCAAAACTCTTGCATTTACCTCCCTAACAACCCCATCCATAAACAAATTAAACAACCATGGAGACATCACACACCCCTGCCGCAAACCTACATTCACTGAGAACCAATAACTTTCCTATTTTCCTACACGTACACATGCCTTACATCCTCGATAAAAACTTTTCACTGCTTCTAACAACTTTCCTCCCACACCATATATTCTTAATACCTTCCACAGAGCATCTCTATCAACTCTATCATATGCCTTCTCCAGATCCATAAATGCTACATACAAATCCATTTGCTTTTCTAAGTATTTCTCACATACATTCTTCAAAGCAAACACCTGATCCACACATCCTCTACCACTTCTGAAACCACACTGCTCTTCCCCAATCTGATGCTCTGTACATGCCTTCACCCTCTCAATCAATACCCTCCCATATAATATACCAGGAATACTCAACAAGCTTATACCTCTGTAATTTGAGCACTCACTCTTATCCCCTTTGCCTTTGTACAATGGCACTATGCACGCATTCCGCCAATCCTCAGGCACCTCACCATGAGTCATACATACATTAAATAACCTTACCAACCAGTCAACAATACAGTCACCTCCTTTTTTAATAAATTCCACTGCAATACCATCCAAACCTGCTGCCTTGCCGGGTTTCATCATCCGCAAAGCTTTCACTACCTCTACTCTGTTTACCAAATCATTTTCCCTAACCCTCTCCCTTTCCACACCACTTCGACCAAAACACCCTATATCTGCCACTCTATCATCAAACACATTCAACAAACCTTCAAAATACTCACTCCATCTCCTTCTCACATCACCACTACTTGTTATCACCTCCCCATTTGCGCCCTTCACTGAAGTTCCCATTTGCTCCCTTGTCTTACGCACTTTATTTACCTCCTTCCAGAACATCTTTTTATTCTCACTAAAATTTAATGATACTCTCTTACCCCAACTCTCATATATACATACATATATATATATATATATATATATATATATATATATATATATATATATATATATATATATATATATATATATATATATATATATATATATATATATACATATATATATATATATATATATATATATATATATATATATATATATATATATATATATATATATATATATATATATATATATATATGTATATATATATATATATATATATATATATATATATATATATATATATATATATATATATATATATATATATATATATATATATATATATATATATATATATATATATATATATATATATATATACATATACACACATATATGTATATTTTTTTTTTTTTTTTTTTTTTTTACTTTGTCGCTGTCTCCCGCGTTTGCGAGGTAGCGCAAGGAAACAGACGAAAGAAATGGCCCAACCCCCCCCCATACACATGTATATACATACGTCCACACACGCAAATATACATACGTACACAGCTTTCCATGGTTTACCCCAGACGCTTCACATGCCTTGATTCAATCCACTGACAGCACGTCAACCCCGGTATACCACTCGCTCCAATTCACTCTATTCCTTGCCCTCCTTTCACCCTCCTGCATGTTCAGGCCCCGATCACACAAAATCTTTTTCACTCCATCTTTCCACCTCCAATTTGGTCTCCCTCTTCTCCTTGCTCCCTCCACCTCCGACACATATATCCTCTTGGTCAATCTTTCCTCACTCATCCTCTTCATGTGCCCAAACCACTTCAAAACACCCTCTTCTGCTCTCTCAACCACGCTTTTTTTATTTCCACACATCTCTCTTACCCTTACGTTACTTACTCGATCAAACCACCTCACACCACACATTGTCCTCAAACATCTCATTTCCAGCACATCCATCAACCTGCGCACAACTCTATCCATAGCCCACGCCTCGCAACCATACAACATTGTTGGAACCACTATTCCTTCAAACATACCCATTTTTGCTCTCCGAGATAATGTTCTCGACTTCCACACATTCTTCAAGGCCCCCAGAATTTTCGCCCCCTCCCCCACCCTATGATCCACTTCCGCTTCCATGGTTCCATCCGCTGCCAGATCCACTCCCAGATATCTTTAACACTTCACTTCCTCCAGTTTTTCTCCATTCAAACTCACCTCCCAATTGACTTGACCCTCAAGCCTACTGTACCTAATAACCTTGCTCTTATTCACATTCACTCTTAACTTTCTTCTTCCACACACTTTACCAAACTCAGTCACCAGCTTCTGCAGTTTCTCACATGAATCAGCCACCAGCGCTGTATCATCAGCGAACAACAACTGACTCACTTCCCAAGCTCTCTCATCCCCAACAGACTTCATACTTGCCCCTCTTTCCAAAACTCTTGCATTTACCTCCCTAACAACCCCATCCATAAACAAATTAAACAACCATGGAGACATCACACACCCCTGCCGCAAACCTACATTCACTGAGAACCAATAACTTTCCTATTTTCCTACACGTACACATGCCTTACATCCTCGATAAAAACTTTTCACTGCTTCTAACAACTTTCCTCCCACACCATATATTCTTAATACCTTCCACAGAGCATCTCTATCAACTCTATCATATGCCTTCTCCAGATCCATAAATGCTACATACAAATCCATTTGCTTTTCTAAGTATTTCTCACATACATTCTTCAAAGCAAACACCTGATCCACACATCCTCTACCACTTCTGAAACCACACTGCTCTTCCCCAATCTGATGCTCTGTACATGCCTTCACCCTCTCAATCAATACCCTCCCATATAATATACCAGGAATACTCAACAAGCTTATACCTCTGTAATTTGAGCACTCACTCTTATCCCCTTTGCCTTTGTACAATGGCACTATGCACGCATTCCGCCAATCCTCAGGCACCTCACCATGAGTCATACATACATTAAATAACCTTACCAACCAGTCAACAATACAGTCACCTCCTTTTTTAATAAATTCCACTGCAATACCATCCAAACCTGCTGCCTTGCCGGGTTTCATCATCCGCAAAGCTTTCACTACCTCTACTCTGTTTACCAAATCATTTTCCCTAACCCTCTCCCTTTCCACACCACTTCGACCAAAACACCCTATATCTGCCACTCTATCATCAAACACATTCAACAAACCTTCAAAATACTCACTCCATCTCCTTCTCACATCACCACTACTTGTTATCACCTCCCCATTTGCGCCCTTCACTGAAGTTCCCATTTGCTCCCTTGTCTTACGCACTTTATTTACCTCCTTCCAGAACATCTTTTTATTCTCACTAAAATTTAATGATACTCTCTTACCCCAACTCTCATATATACATACATATATATATATATATATATATATATATATATATATATATATATATATATATATATATATATATATATATATATATATATATATATATATATATATACATATATATATATATATATATATATATATATATATATATATATATATATATATATATATATATATATATATATATGTATATATATATATATATATATATATATATATATATATATATATATATATATATATATATATATATATATATATATATATATATATATATATATATATATATATATATATATATATATATATATATATATACATATACACACATATATGTATATTTTTTTTTTTTTTTTTTTTTTTACTTTGTCGCTGTCTCCCGCGTTTGCGAGGTAGCGCAAGGAAACAGACGAAAGAAATGGCCCAACCCCCCCCCCATACACATGTATATACATACGTCCACACACGCAAATATACATACGTACACAGCTTTCCATGGTTTACCCCAGACGCTTCACATGCCTTGATTCAATCCACTGACAGCACGTCAACCCCGGTATACCACTCGCTCCAATTCACTCTATTCCTTGCCCTCCTTTCACCCTCCTGCATGTTCAGGCCCCGATCACACAAAATCTTTTTCACTCCATCTTTCCACCTCCAATTTGGTCTCCCTCTTCTCCTTGCTCCCTCCACCTCCGACACATATATCCTCTTGGTCAATCTTTCCTCACTCATCCTCTTCATGTGCCCAAACCACTTCAAAACACCCTCTTCTGCTCTCTCAACCACGCTTTTTTTATTTCCACACATCTCTCTTACCCTTACGTTACTTACTCGATCAAACCACCTCACACCACACATTGTCCTCAAACATCTCATTTCCAGCACATCCATCAACCTGCGCACAACTCTATCCATAGCCCACGCCTCGCAACCATACAACATTGTTGGAACCACTATTCCTTCAAACATACCCATTTTTGCTCTCCGAGATAATGTTCTCGACTTCCACACATTCTTCAAGGCCCCCAGAATTTTCGCCCCCTCCCCCACCCTATGATCCACTTCCGCTTCCATGGTTCCATCCGCTGCCAGATCCACTCCCAGATATCTTAAACACTTCACTTCCTCCAGTTTTTCTCCATTCAAACTCACCTCCCAATTGACTTGACCCTCAAGCCTACTGTACCTAATAACCTTGCTCTTATTCACATTCACTCTTAACTTTCTTCTTCCACACACTTTACCAAACTCAGTCACCAGCTTCTGCAGTTTCTCACATGAATCAGCCACCAGCGCTGTATCATCAGCGAACAACAACTGACTCACTTCCCAAGCTCTCTCATCCCCAACAGACTTCATACTTGCCCCTCTTTCCAAAACTCTTGCATTTACCTCCCTAACAACCCCATCCATAAACAAATTAAACAACCATGGAGACATCACACACCCCTGCCGCAAACCTACATTCACTGAGAACCAATAACTTTCCTATTTTCCTACACGTACACATGCCTTACATCCTCGATAAAAACTTTTCACTGCTTCTAACAACTTTCCTCCCACACCATATATTCTTAATACCTTCCACAGAGCATCTCTATCAACTCTATCATATGCCTTCTCCAGATCCATAAATGCTACATACAAATCCATTTGCTTTTCTAAGTATTTCTCACATACATTCTTCAAAGCAAACACCTGATCCACACATCCTCTACCACTTCTGAAACCACACTGCTCTTCCCCAATCTGATGCTCTGTACATGCCTTCACCCTCTCAATCAATACCCTCCCATATAATATACCAGGAATACTCAACAAGCTTATACCTCTGTAATTTGAGCACTCACTCTTATCCCCTTTGCCTTTGTACAATGGCACTATGCACGCATTCCGCCAATCCTCAGGCACCTCACCATGAGTCATACATACATTAAATAACCTTACCAACCAGTCAACAATACAGTCACCTCCTTTTTTAATAAATTCCACTGCAATACCATCCAAACCTGCTGCCTTGCAGGGTTTCATCATCCGCAAAGCTTTCACTACCTCTACTCTGTTTACCAAATCATTTTCCCTAACCCTCTCCCTTTCCACACCACTTCGACCAAAACACCCTATATCTGCCACTCTATCATCAAACACATTCAACAAACCTTCAAAATACTCACTCCATCTCCTTCTCACATCACCACTACTTGTTATCACCTCCCCATTTGCGCTCTTCACTGAAGTTCCCATTTGCTCCCTTGTCTTACGCACTTTATTTACCTCCTTCCAGAACATCTTTTTATTCTCCCTAAAATTTAATGGTACTCTCTCACCCCAACTCTCATTTGCCCTTTTTTCACCTCTTGCACCTTTCTCTTGACCTCCTGTCTCTTTCTTTTATTCATCTCCCACTCAATTGCATTTTTTCCCTGCAAAAATCGTCCAAACGCCTCTCTCTTCTCTTTCACTAATACTCTTACTTCTTCATCCCACCACTCACTACCCTTTCTAATCAACCCACCTCCCACTCTTCTCATGCCACAAGCATCTTTTGCGCAATCCATCACTGATTCCCTAAATACATCCCATTCCTCCCCCACTCCCCTTGCTTCCATTGTTTTCACCTTTTTCCATTCTGTACTCAGTCTCTCCTGGTACTTCCTCACACAGGTCTCCTTCTCAAGCTCACTTACTCTCACCAACCTCTTCACCCCAACATTCACTCTTCTTTTCTGAAAACCCATACAAATCTTCACCTTAGCCTCCACAAGATAGTGATCAGACATCCCTCCAGTTGCACCTCTCAGCACATTAACATCCAAAAGTCTCTCTTTCGCACGCCTGTCAATTAACACGTAATCCAATAACGCTCTCTGGCCATCTCTCCTACTTACATAAGTATACTTATGTATATCTCGCTTTTTAAACCAGGTATTCCCAATCATCAGTCCTTTTTCAGCACATAAATCTACAAGCTCTTCACCATTTCCATTTACAACACTGAACACCCCATGTATACCAATTATTCCCTCAACTGCCACATTACTCACCTTTGCATTCAAATCACCCATCACTATAACCCGGTCTCGTGCATCAAAACAACTAACACACTCATTCAGCTGCTCCCAAATCACTTGCCTCTCTTGATCTTTCTTCTCATGCCCAGGTGCATATGCACCAATAATCACCCACCTCTCTCCATCAACTTTTAGTTTTACCCATATTAATCGAGAATTTACTTTCTTACACTCTATCACATACTCCCACAACTCCTGTTTCAGGAGTATTGCTACTCCTTCCCTTGCTCTTGTCCTCTCACTAACCCCTGACTTTACTCCCCAGACATTCCCAAACCACTCTTCCCCTCTATATATATATATATATATATATATATATATATATATATATATATATATATATATATATATATATATATATATATATATATATATATATATATATATATATATATATATATATATATTCCAAAAATGGGAAACAGAAGAAGGAGTCACGCGGGGAGTGCTGATCCTCCTCGAAGGCTGAGTAGGGTGCCTAAATGTGTGTGGATGTAACCAAGATGTGAAAAAAGGAGAGATAGGTAGTATGTTTGAGGAAAGGAACCTGGATGTTTTGGCTCTGAGTGAAACGAAGCTCAAGGGTAAAGGCGAAGAGTGGTTTGGGAATGTCTGGGGAGTAAAGTCAGGGGTTAGTGAGAGGACAAGAGCAAGGGAAGGAGTAGCAATACTCCTGAAACAGGAGTTATGGGAGTATGTGATAGAGTGTAAGAAAGTAAATTCTCGATTGATATGGGTAAAACTGAAAGTTGATGGAGAGAGGTGGGTGATTATTGGTGCTTTTGCACCTGGGCATGAGAAGAAAGATCAAGACAGGCAAGTGTTTTGGGAGCAGCTGAATGAGTGTGTTAATGGTTTTGATGCACGAGACCGGGTTATAGTGATGGGTGATTTGAATGCAAAGGTGAGTAATGTGGCAGTTGAGGGAATAATTGGTATACATAGGGTGTTCAGTGTTGTAAATGGAAATGGTGAAGAGCTTGTAGATTTATGTGCTGAAAAAGGACTGATGATTGGGAATACCTGGTTTAAAAAGCGAGATATACATAAGTATACTTATGTAAGTAGGAGAGATGGCCAGAGAGCGTTATTGGATTACGTGTTAATTGACAGGCGTGCGAAAGAGAGACTTTTGGATGTTAATGTGCTGAGAGGTGCAACTGGAGGGATGTCTGATCATTATCTTGTGGAGGCTAAGGTGAAGATTTGTATGGGTTTTCAGAAAAGAAGAGTGAATGTTGGGGTGAAGAGGGTGGTGAGAGTAAGTGAGCTTGAGAAGGAGACCTGTGTGAGGAAGTACCAGGAGAGACTGAGTACAGAATGGAAAAGGGTGAGAACAATGGAAGTAAGGGTGTGGGGGAGGAATGGGATGTATTTAGGGAATCAGTGATGGATTGCGCAAAAGATGCTTGTGGCATGAGAATTGTGGGAGGTGGGTTGATTAGAAAGGGTAGTGAGTGGTGGGATGAAGAAGTAAGAGTATTAGTGAAAGAGAAGAGAGAGGCATTTGGACGATTTTTGCTGGGAAAAAATGAAATTGAGTGGGAGATGTATAAAAGAAAGAGACAGGAGGTCAAGAGAAAGGTGCAAGAGGTGAAAAAAGGGCAAATGAGAGTTGGGGTGAGAGAGTATCATTAAATTTTAGGGAGAATAAAAAGATGTTCTGGAAGGAGGTAAATAAAGTGCGTAAGACAAGGGAGCAAATGGGAACTTCAGTGAAGGGCGCAAATGGGGAGGTGAAAACAAGTAGTGGTGATGTGAGAAGGAGATGGAGTGAGTATTTCGAAGGTTTGTTGAATGTGTTTGATGATAGAGTGGCAGATATAGGGTGTTTTGGTCGAGGTGGTGTGCTAAGTGAGAGGGTTAGGGAAAATGATTTGGTAAACAGAGAAGAGGTAGTGAAAACTTTGCGGAAGATGAAAGCTGGCAAGGCAGTAGGTTTGGATGGTATTGCAGTGGAATTTATTAAAAAAGGTGGTGACTGTATTGTTGACTGGTTGGTAAGGTTATTTAATGTATGTATGACTCATGGTGAGGTGCCTGAGGATTGGCGGAATGCGTGCATAGTGCCATTGTACAAAGGCAAAGGGGATAAGAGTGAGTGCTCAAATTACAGAGGCATAAGTTTGTTGAGTATTCCTGGTAAATTATATGGGAGGGTATTGATTGAGAGGGTGAAGGCATGTACAGAGCATCAGATTGGGGAAGAGCAGTGTGGTTTCAGAAGTGGTAGAGGATGTGTGGATCAGGTGTTTGCTTTGAAGAATGTATGTGAGAAATACTTAGAAAAGCAAATGGATTTGTATGTAGCATTTATGGATCTGGAGAAGGCATATGATAGAGTTGATAGAGATGCTCTTTGGAAGGTATTAAGAATATATGGTGTGGGAGGAGAGTTGTTAGAAGCAGTGAAAAGTTTTTATCGAGGATGTAAGGCATGTGTACGTGTAGGAAGAGAGGAAAGTGGTTGGTTCTCAGTGAATGTAGGTTTGCGGCAGGGGTGTGTGATGTCTCCATGGTTGTTTAATTTGTTTATGGATGGGGTTGTTAGGGAGGTAAATGCAAGAGTTTTGGAAAGAGGGGCAAGTATGAAGTCTGTTGGGGATGAGAGAGCTTGGGAAGTGAGTCAGTTGTTGTTCGCTGATGACACAGCGCTGGTGGCTGATTCATGTGTGAAACTGCAGAAGCTGGTGACTGAGTTTGGTAAAGTGTGTGGAAGAAGAAAGTTAAGAGTAAATGTGAATAAGAGCAAGGTTATTAGGTACAGTAGGGTTGAGGGTCAAGTCAATTGGGAGGTGAGTTTGAATGGAGAAAAACTGGAGGAAGTGAAGTGTTTTAGATATCTGGGAGTGGATCTGGCAGCGGATGGAACCATGGAAGCGGAAGTGGATCATAGGGTGGGGGAGGGGGCGAAAATTCTGGGGGCCTTGAAGAATGTGTGGAAGTCGAGAACATTATCTCGGAAAGCAAAAATGGGTATGTTTGAAGGAATAGTGGTTCCAACAATGTTGTATGGTTGCGAGGCGTGGGCTATGGATAGAGTTGTGCGCTGGAGGATGGATGTGCTGGAAATGAGATGTTTGAGGACAATGTGTGGTGTGAGGTGGTTTGATCGAGTGAGTAACGTAAGGGTAAGAGAGATGTGTGGAAATAAAAAGAGCGTGGTTGAGAGAGCAGAAGAGGGTGTTTTGAAGTGGTTTGGGCACATGGAGAGGATGAGTGAGGAAAGATTGACCAAGAGGATATATGTGTCGGAGGTGGAGGGAACAAGGAGAAGAGGGAGACCAAATTGGAGGTGGAAAGATGGAGTAAAAAAGATTTTGTGTGATCGGGGCCTGAACATGCAGGAGGGTGAAAGGAGGGCAAGGAACAGAGTGAATTGGAGCGATGTGGTATACCGGGGCTGACGTGCTGTCAGTGGATTGAATCAAGGCATGTGAAGCGTCTGGGGTAAACCATGGAAAGCTGTGTATGTATGTATATTTGCGTGTGTGGACGTATGTATATACATGTGTATGGGGGGGGGGGGGTTGGGCCATTTCTTTCGTCTGTTTCCTTGCGCTACCTCGCAAACGCGGGAGACAGCGACAAAGTATATAAAAAAAAAAAATATATATATATATATATATATATATATATATATATATATATATATATTCATTGAAATATGTATTACTAAAACCCTGTGATATGATTCAAAACACATTCGAATTAGCAAACTGAATATTTGATCATCCAGTTGCAAGCGAGGCAACGCGGACTGGGGTATGATATCGAAAAAAAAAAAAAATACACAAATAATGGAATGATAAAAATCGCACTCTGCTAGTTGGCTGCTTCCTACCCTGCCATGACTGTGTGAGAGAGAGAGAGAGAGAGAGAGAGAGAGAGAGAGAGAGAGAGAGAGAGAGAGAGAGAGAGAGAGAGAGAGGGAGAGAGAGTTGGCAAGAAGAGGGAAAAAAGTTGAGAAGTGGATGAAAGACATGGCTCGAGTACTGAACTCATTTGCATATTGAACAAACTTGGGGTTGTTAACGTCCCTGATTCCTATTATAGTTCCAGTAATTAATTCCTTTATATCACATCTATGCTGTTAGGTTACTTTGGGTTACATTAGTTATTTAGGAGAGATTACATTCGTTTTTTCGTCACTTTAGGCCGGGTTACCTTGGTTATTTATTTTACTTTAGGCGAAATTACATGGGCCATTCGGGTTCTTTTATGCCTGGTTCCATTCATTATCTCGGTTCCGTTAGATTACGTTGGTTATTTGGTTACTTTAGAATAGATCGCATTGGTTATTATCGTTACCTTTAAGCTAGTTTACGTTGGTTGTTCCGGTTATTTTAGGCTAGATTGCATCAAGCATTTTTGTAATTTCTTGCCTGGCTACGTTGGCTATCTCGGTGACATTTGATTACGCTGAATGTTTGGGTATGGCAGACAACCCACACCCAACCCAGGGTCTCAACCAACCCAGGGTCTCAACCAACCCAGGGTCTCAACCAACCCAGGGTCTCAACCAACCCAGGGTCTCATCCTCCCGTCGGGATGGTCGATGTATGAGCACTTGGCTTAGGCTGTGATGTGTGTGTGTGTGTGTGTGTGTGTGTGTGTGTGTGTGTGTGTGTACATACATACATAGGAGTATATACAAGGTTAAGAGACGAGGCAACACGACTGTAAAACCCTCTCCCAGCAACACACATAAAGTCATCACAAATAGTGATTCCTCACACATACATCACTGAAGATATTCACACCATCTGTCATTCCAGTTCAACAGCTGGAGCCTCCAGTAAAGGCCAACTTGCCACCTGCCATTCCAGCGTCACAACTAGAAAAAAAGCCCTCCATGTCATTCCAGCACCCTTGCTGGAATTCTGGACGAGCGACTATGAATGTTTTCGTCTCTGGGATGTGGTGGACGTGATATTCCTTATCAGTAATGAAATAGTTTTTCATCTGTTATCTGTCTGTTCTATCATCCATTTTTTTTGTCTTTATTTTCGTATGTGTTTGTGATTACTCGTTCTGATTACTGATTGTGTGTGACGGGGAGAGAGTTTTACACTCGTGTTGCTCTGTCTGCTTATCTCGTACGTATATCATATCTTTACACACACACACACACACACACACACACACACACACACACACACACACACACACACACACACACACACATACACATATAAGTGTGATGTTGGGATTCAAATAACTTCGTTAAGTACTGGCACCTGATGGGGCGGATTGTCTCCACGAAACATGTCGTGCCACATGTAACACACACACACACACACACACACACACACACACACACAGACGCACACACACTTACCAATTTATCTACCAGCCCAGAGGGGCAGGATGAACAGCTGGGACTAGCTGTGGCCGGACTGTCCTATCGGGGACTCGAAGCCAAAGACTATATTCATGGATCACAGCGCCAACCACTGAATATCTGCCAAACACGCACTCACCCCAACTGTTCCTGCTGGAATATAAAGCCGCCAGATCCCAGCATTTCCCGGGCCAAAGTATTAGCTCTCTAACATGTGACCAGTCAACTCATCCTAAAGGAAAAGATATTCATAGATAATGCAGTTATACCCATATAGAGCTTTTGACTCAGCCGCTCCTCTGTGGTCTAACTCAATAGAGAGATTAATCTGATCATAAAAGTTAGAGTGAGCAAAGTGAGAGAGAGAGAGAGAGAGAGAGAGAGAGAGAGAGAGAGAGAGAGAGAGAGAGAGAGAGAGAGAGAGAGAGAGAGAGAGAGAGAGAGAGAGAGAGAGAGAGAGAGAGAGAGAGAGAGAGAGAGAGAGAGAGAGGAGGGCGGGGGAGCGTCAAGCACCCTTCTGGTCGGGGCTTGGAAGCTGTATCTCTTCCTTCTAGTTATATGGGGCTAATTAGATATAGTTCACTCTACTTGTATGGGGTTTACATGTTGTCGTTCCCCTTAGTTGTATGGAGCTAGCAGGCCAGATCTGGTTTCACAAGGCTTCACGGGGATATATATAGATCTGGGATAGATAAAGATGCATATTGCGACAAAGGGAGATAATGTTTCTCAGACTGGCTATATTACAAATAATGCGAGTGGAAATGATGCAGGCTCTCGCTCTCTCTCTCTCTCTCTCTCTCTCTCTCTCTCTCTCTCTCTCTCTCTCTCTCTCTCTCTCTCTCTCTCTCTCTCTCTCTCGAGCAAAGCATTACCCTCTCGGTCGCCGGATATGCCTATAAGATCACTTTTTTTTTTTTTTTTGGTGGGGTGAGGGGGGTTGGGCTGTACTCCACTCCCATAAGGACGTCCACATCTCGAGAGGTAAGGCTACGTCTGCGTGCCTAGTGGTCCTACTGACAACACATGTGTGGTGTCTTATCTCCTCCTTCACTTCCCTTCAAAACACAGTCATCACCCAACCCACCCCCTCCATCACAACCATTTCACCACTGCATGCATATGTGATGGGAAATTCTGATCTCCCACGCAATAGAAGGAGGGAATGTCTGTGCAACACGGCAAGAGAGATGTTTGGGCCAATTACTGTCAAGCTGACAAGAGAAATATCATATCTCGTTCATCAGGTGCCTCCATTGGCGCCCAGATTTGCATATCTCGACTGAGCTGTTATTGTTCGAAGCGAAAAATGGTCGCGATTTACATTTGAATATCTTTGTTAGTATATATATATATATATATATATATATATATATATATATATATATATATATATATATATATATATATATATATATATATATATATATATATACTTGTTATCACCTCCCCATTTGCGCCCTTCACTGAAGTTCCCATTTGCTCCCTTGTCTTACGCACTCTATTTACCTCCTTCCAGAACATCTTTTTATTCTCCCTAAAATTTAATGATACTCTCTCACCCCAACTCTCATTTGCCCTTTTTTTCACCTCTTGCACCTTTCTCTTGACCTCCTGTCTCTTTCTTTTATACATCTCCCACTCAATTGCATTTTTTCCCTGCAAAAATCGTCCAAATGCCTCTCTCTTCTCTTTCACTAATACTCTTACTTCTTCATCCCACCACTCACTACCCTTTCTAATCAACCCACCTCCCACTCTTCTCATGCCACAAGCATCTTTTGCGCAATCCATCACTGATTCCCTAAATACATCCCATTCCTCCCCCACTCCCCTTACTTCCATTGTTCTCACCTTTTTCCATTCTGTACTCAGTCTCTCCTGGTACTTCCTCACACAGGTCTCCTTCTCAAGCTCACTTACTCTCACCACCCTCTTCACCCCAACATTCACTCTTCTTTTCTGAAAACCCATACAAATCTTCACCTTAGCCTCCACAAGATAATGATCAGACATCCCTCCAGTTGCACCTCTCAGCACATTAACATCCAAAAGTCTCTCTTTCGCACGCCTGTCAATTAACACGTAATCCAATAACGCTCTCTGGCCATCTCTCCTACTTACATAAGTATACTTATGTATATCTCGCTTTTTAAACCAGGTATTCCCAATCATCAGTCCTTTTTCAGCACAGAAATCTACAAGCTCTTCACCATTTCCATTTACAACACTGAACACCCCATGTATACCAATTATTCCCTCAACTGCCACATTACTCACCTTTGCATTCAAATCACCCATCACTATAACCCGGTCTCGTGCATCAAAACCACTAACACACTCATTCAGCTGCTCCCAAAACAGTTGCCTCTCTTGATCTTTCTTCTCATGCCCAGGTGCATATGCACCAATAATCACCCACCTCTCTCCATCAACTTTCAGTTTTACCCATATTAATCGAGAATTTACTTTCTTACACTCTATCACATACTCCCACAACTCCTGTTTCAGGAGTATTGCTACTCCTTCCCTTGCTCTTGTCCTCTCACTAACTCCTGACTTTACTCCCCAGACATTCCCAGACCACTCTTCCCCTTTACCCTTGAGCTTCGTTTCACTCAGAGCCAAAACATCCAGGTTCCTTTCCTCAAACATACTACCTATCTCTCCTTTTTTCACATCTTGGTTACATCCACACACATTTAGGCACCCCACTCTGAGCCTTCGAGGAGGATGAGCACTCCCCGCGTGACTTCTTCTTCTGTTTCCCATTTTAGAAAGTTAATACAAGGAGGGGAGGATTTCTGGCCCCCCGCTCCCGTCCCCTCTAGTCGCTTTCTACGACACGCGAGGAATACGTGGGAAGTATTCTTTCACCCCTATCCCCAGGGATAATATACATATATATATATACATATACACATACACACACATACACATACATACGCACAAATACACACACACACATACATATATATACATATGAAAAATGTAAGAAACAATTTAGAAACTGAAACTTCTAGCTTGAAATGAATGAAAAAAATGAATGTCACATAATGGTTCAACCTCTGGCTATGGAAAAAAGGAAATGTATAATTTATTTACACAAACGTCAATAGCAGTTCTCATCAATTTAACCACTGTATCAATAAGCTTCAATGTCTAAGCTACATTTTTCTCCAATTTCACTATTTTCCTTCACATTTTGAATTGTGTCTGAAGGTTCTACTTCAAGAGTGATTGTTTTTCCAGTAAGGGTCTTCACATCTTGGTTACATCCACACACATTTAGGCACCCCACTCTGAGCCTTCGAGGAGGATGCTTTACTTGTGGTGCTGACTTCCCGTAAACGGTGGCTTGTAAACAGATCATGATTGAAAATCGCAAGTGTTCGTCACCAGAGGGAGTGAGTGGAGCCTTCCATTCGGATACAGAGGTCGTGATGAGGGTGCCCGTGGACCTTGATGTGCCACGAGAGGACGCATATCGTCCTAAATCCATATATGAAATAAATATATATATATATATATATATATATATATATATATATATATATATATATATATATATATATATATATATATATATATAGGGATAATATACATATATATATATACATATACACATACACACACATACACATACATACGCACAAATACACACACACACATACATATATATACATATGAAAAATGTAAGAAACAATTTAGAAACTGAAACTTCTAGCTTGAAATGAATGAAAAAAATGAATGTCACATAATGGTTCAACCTCTGGCTATGGAAAAAAGGAAATGTATAATTTATTTACACAAACGTCAATAGCAGTTCTCATCAATTTAACCACTGTATCAATAAGCTTCAATGTCTAAGCTACATTTTTCTCCAATTTCACTATTTTCCTTCACATTTTGAATTGTGTCTGAAGGTTCTACTTCAAGAGTGATTGTTTTTCCAGTAAGGGTCTTCACATCTTGGTTACATCCACACACATTTAGGCACCCCACTCTGAGCCTTCGAGGAGGATGCTTTACTTGTGGTGCTGACTTCCCGTAAACGGTGGCTTGTAAACAGATCATGATTGAAAATCGCAAGTGTTCGTCACCAGAGGGAGTGAGTGGAGCCTTCCATTCGGATACAGAGGTCGTGATGAGGGTGCCCGTGGACCTTGATGTGCCACGAGAGGACGCATATCGTCCTAAATCCATATATGAAATAAATATATATATATATATATATATATATATATATATATATATATATATATATATATATATATATATATATATATATATATATATATATATATATATATTAGTTTATTCATTTAATTATTCATTTTGCTTTATCACTGTCTCCCGCGTTAGCGAGGTAGCGCAAGGAAACATACGAAAGAATGGCCCAACCCACCCACATACACATATATATACATACACGCCCAGCCACGCAAATATAAATATATATACACACACAGACATATGCATATATACACATGTACATAATTCATACTGTCTGCCCTTATTAATTCCCATCGCCACCCCACCACACATGAAATAACAACCCCCTCCCCCCTCATGTGTGCGAGGTAGCGCTAGGAAAAGGCAACAAAGGCCACATTCGTTCACACTCAGTCTCTAGCTGTCATGTAATAATGCACCGAAACCACAGCTCCCTTTCCACATCCAGGCCCCACAGAACTTCCCATGGTTTACCTCAGACGTTTCACATGCCCTGGTTCAATCCAGTGACAGCACGTCAACCCCGGTATACCACATCGTTCCAATTCACTCTATTCCTTGCACGCCTTTCACCCTCCTGCATGTTCAGGCCCCGATCACTCAAAATCTTTTTCACTCCATCCTTCCACCTAAAATTTGGTCTCCCACTTCTCCTCGTTCCCTCCACCTCTGACACATATATCCTTTTTGTCAATCTCTCCTCACTCATTCTCTCCATGTGACCAAACCATTTCAAAACACGCTCCTCTGCTCTCTCAACCACACTCTTTTTATTACCGCACATCTCTCTTGCCCTATTATTACTTACTCGATCAAACCACCTCACACCACATATTGTCCTCAAACATCTCATTTCCAGCACATCCATCCTCCTGCGCACAACTCTATCCATAGCCCACGCCTCGCAACCATACAACATTGTTGGAACCACTATTCCTTCAAACATACCCATTTTTGCTTTTCGAGATAAAGTTCTCAACTTCCACACATTCTTCAAGGCTCCCAGAATTTTCGCCCCCTCCCCCACCCTATGACTCACTTCCGCTTCCATGGTTCCATCCGCTGCCAAATCCACTCCCAGATATCTAAAACACTTCACTTCCTCCAGTTTTTCTCCATTCAAACTTACCTCCCAATTGACTTGACCCTCAACCCTACTATACCTAATAACCTTGCTCTTATTCACATTTACTCTCAACTTTCTTCTCTCACACACTTTACCAAACTCAGTCACCAGCTTCTGCAGTTTCTCACATGAATCAGCGAACAACAACTGACTCACTTCCCAAGCTCTCTCATCCACAACAGACTGCATACTTGCCCCTCTTTCCAAAACTCTTGCTTTCACCTCCCTAACAATCCCATCCATATACAAATTAAACAACCTTGGAGACATCACACACCCCTGCCGCTAACCTACATTAACTGAAAACCAATCACTTTCCTCTCTTCCTACACGTACACATGCCTTACAACCTCGATAAAAACTTTTCACTGCTTCTAACAACTTGCCTCCCACACCATATATTCTTAATACCTTCCACAGAGCATCTCTATCACGTCTATCATATGCCTTCTCCAGATCCATAAATGCTACATACAAATCCATTTGCCTTTCTAAGTATTTCTCACATACATTCTTCAAAGCAAACACCTGATCCACACATCCTCTACCACTTCTGAAGCCACACTGTTGTTCCCCAATTTGATGCTCTGTACATGCCTTCACCCTCTCAATCGATATCCTCCCATATAATTTCTCAGGAATACTCAACAAACTTATACCTCTGTAGTTTGAGCACTCACCTTTGTCTCCTTTGCCTTTGTACAAAGGCACTATGCAAGCATTCCGCCAATCCTCAGGCACCTCACCATAAATTATACATAAATTAAATAACCTTACCAACCAGTCAACAATACAGTCACCCCCTTTTATAATAAATTCCACTGCAATACCATCCAAACCTGCTGCCTTGCCGGCTTTCATCTTCCGCAAAGCGTTTACTACCTCTTCTCTGTATACCAAATCATTTTCCCTAACCCTCTGACTTTGCACACCATCTCGACCAAAACACCTAACATCTGCCACTCTATCATCAAACACATTCAACAAACCTTCAAAATACTCACTCCGTCTCCTTCTCACATCACCACTACTTGTTATCACCTCCCCATTAGCCCCCTTCACTGAAGTTCCCATTTCTTCCCTTGTCTTACGCACTTTATTTACCTCCTTCCAAAACATCTTTTTATTCTCCCTAAAATTTAATGATACTCTCTCACCCCAACTCTCATTTGCCCTCTTTTTCACATCTTGTACCTTTCTCTTGTATATATATATATATATATATATATATATATATATATATATATATATATATATATATATATATATATATATATATATATATATATTGTCCTGGGTAACAACAGGACTATGTCAGTAGAATTGGTCCTGGGTCAATTATAGATATACCATTGAATAAGTACTCGTGTGTACTCGTGCGCACTTTTATGTTTGTATGTGTGAAAAAGGTCCACAGAAATATACTAACAGTGTCAGTATAAGTTCTCATCCACAACAATTTGGTCATCATTAAAACACATAGCAGAAGTCAAATATTTAGAAGGATTGAAACACAGAAAAAGTTACATATCTAGAAGAAATGTTATCTCTTCACCTCGTAAGAAAATTTTTCATTTATCGCCAGTTTTTGAGACCAAATCGCCACTCTTGAGACCAAATGTAATCTACAAACGGTAAAGCAGATAGGTCAAACTATATGTGTATAATATTAGATTTAGAAATTAGAAATGATTCTTTCACACGTGAGGGTTTCCCACGTGGAAACCAGCTTTCCTTTCTTAGAATGTAACGTGTGAACACGTGTCCCCAGATGCCTACGTCTATTCTTTGATTGCATATACATACATATATATATATATATATATATATATATATATATATATATATATATATATATATATATATATATATATATATATATATATATATATATATATATTTTTTTTTTTTTTTTTTTTTTTTATACTTTGTCGCTGTCTCCCGCGTTTGCGAGGTAGCGCAAGGAAACAGACGAAAGAAATGGCCCAACCCCCCCCCCCCATACACATGTACATACACACGTCCACACACGCAAATATACATACCTACACAGCTTTCCATGGTTTACCCCAGACGCTTCACATGCCTTGATTCAATCCACTGACAGCACGTCAACCCCTGTACACCACATCGCTCCAATTCACTCTACTCCTTGCCCTCCTTTCACCCTCCTGCATGTTCAGGCCCCGATCACACAAAATCTTTTTCACTCCATCTTTCCACCTCCAATTTGGTCTCCCTCTTCTCCTCGTTCCCTCCACCTCCGACACATATATCCTCTTGGTCAATCTTTCCTCACTCATTCTCTCCATGTGCCCAAACCATTTCAAAACACCCTCTTCTGCTCTCTCAACCACGCTCTTTTTATTTCCACACATCTCTCTTACCCTTACGTTACTTACTCGATCAAACCACCTCACACCACACATTGTCCTCAAACATCTCATTTCCAGCACATCCATCCTCCTGCGCACAACTCTATCCATAGCCCACGCCTCGCAACCATACAACATTGTTGGAACCACTATTCCTTCAAACATACCCATTTTTGCTTTCCGAGATAATGTTCTCGACTTCCACACATTTTTCAAGGCTCCCAAAATTTTCGCCCCCTCCCCCACCCTATGATCCACTTCCGCTTCCATGGTTCCATCCGCTGACAGATCCACTCCCAGATATCTAAAACACTTCACTTCCTCCAGTTTTTCTCCATTCAAACTCACCTCCCAATTGACTTGACCCTCAACCCTACTGTACCTAATAACCTTGCTCTTATTCACATTTACTCTTAACTTTCTTCTTCCACACACTTTACCAAACTCAGTCACCAGCTTCTGCAGTTTCTCACATGAATCAGCCACCAGCGCTGTATCATCAGCGAACAACAACTGACTCACTTCCCAAGCTCTCTCATCCCCAACAGACTTCATACTTGCCCCTCTTTCCAGGACTCTTGCATTTACCTCCCTAACAACCCCATCCATAAACAAATTAAACAACCATGGAGACATCACACACCCCTGCCGCAAACCTACATTCACTGAGAACCAATCACTTTCCTCTCTTCCTACACGTACACATGCCTTACATCCTCGATAAAAACTTTTCACTGCTTCTAACAACTTGCCTCCCACACCATATATTCTTAATACCTTCCACAGAGCATCTCTATCAACTCTATCATATGCCTTCTCCAGATCCATAAATGCTACATACAAATCCATTTGCTTTTCTAAGTATTTCTCACATACATTCTTCAAAGCAAACACCTGATCCACACATCCTCTACCACTTCTGAAACCACACTGCTCTTCCCCAATCTGATGCTCTGTACATGCCTTCACCCTCTCAATCAATACCCTCCCATATAATTTACCAGGAATACTCAACAAACTTATACCTCTGTAATTTGAGCACTCACTCTTATCCCCTTTGCCTTTGTACAATGGCACTATGCACGCATTCCGCCAATCCTCAGGCATCTCACCATGAGTCATACATACATTAAATAACCTTACCAACCAGTCAATAATACAGTCACCACCTTTTTTAATAAATTCCACTGCAATATCATCCAAACCTGCTGCCTTGCCGGCTTTCATCTTCCGCAAAGCTTTTACTACCTCTTTTCTGTTTACCAAATCATTTTCCCTAACCCTCTCACTTTGCACACCACCTCGACCAAAACACCCTATATCTGCCACTCTGTCATCAAACACATTCTACAAACCCTCAAAATAGTCACTCCATCTCCTTCTCATATCACCACTACTTGTTATCACCTCCCCATTTGCGCCCTTCACTGAAGTTCCCATTTGCTCCCTTATCTTGCGCACTTTATTTACCTCCTTCCAGAACATCTTTTTATTCTCCCTAAAATTTAATGATTCTCTCTCACCCCAACACTCATTTAACCTCTTTTTCACCTCTTGCACCTTTCTCTTGACCTCCTGTCTCTTTCTTTTATATATCTCCCACTCAATTGCATTTGTATGTAGCATTTATGGATCTGGAGAAGGCATATAATAGCGTTGATAGAGATGCTCTATGGAAGGTATTAAGAATATATGGTGCGGGAGGCAGGTTGTTAGAAGCAGTGAAAAGTTTTTATCGAGGATATAAGGCATGTGTACGTGTAGGAAGAGAGGAAAGTGATTGGTTCTCAGTGAATGTAGGTTTGCGGCAGGGGTTGTTTAATTTGTTTCTGGATGGGGTTGTTAGGGAGGTAAATGCAAGAGTTTTGGAAAGAGGGGCAAGTATGAAGGCTGTTGGGGATGAGAGAACTTGGGAAGTGAGTCAGTTGTTGTTCGCTGATGATCCAGCGCTGGTGGCTGATTCATGTGAGAAACTGCAGAAGCTGGTGACTGAGTTTGGTAAAGTGTGTGAAAGAAGAAAGTTAAGAGTAAATGTGAATAAGAGCAAGGTTATTAGGTACAGTAGGGTTGAGGGTCAAGTCAATTGGGAGGTAAGTTTGAATGGAGAAAAACTGGAGGAAGTAAAGTGTTTTAGATATCTTGGAGTGTATCTGGCAGCGGATGGAACCATGGAAGCGGAAGTGGATCATAGGGTGGGGAAGGGGGCGAAAATTCTGGGAGCCTTGAAGAATGTGTGGAAGTCGAGAACATTATCTCGGAAAGCAGAAATAGGTATGTTTGAAGGAATAGTGGTTCCCACAATGTTGTATGGTTGCGAGGCGTGGGCTATGGATAGAGTTGTGCGCAGGAGGATGGATGTGCTGGAAGTGAGATGTTTGAGGACAATGTGTGGTGTGAGGTGGTTTGATCGAGTAAGTAACGTAAGGGTAAGAGAGATGTGTGGAAATAAAAAGAGCGTGGTTGAGAGAGCAGAAGAGGGTGTTTTGAAATGGTTTGGGCACATGGAGAGAATGAGTGAGGAAAGATTGACCAAGAGGATATATGTGTCGGAGGTGGAGGGAACGAGGAGAAGTGGGAAACCAAATTGAAAGGTGGAAAGATGGAGTGAAAAAGATCTTGAGTGATCGGGGCCTGACCATGGAGGAGGGTGAAAGGCGTGCAAGGAATAGAGTGAATTGGATCGATTTGGTATAACGCGGTCGACGTGCTTTCAATGGATTGAATCAGGGCATGTGAAGCGTCTGGGGTAAACCATGGAAAGTTGTTTTGGGCCTGGATGTGGAAAGGGAGCTGTAGTTTCGGGCATCATTGCATGGCAGCTAGAGATTGAGTGTGAAGGAATGGGGCCTTTGTTGTCTTTTCTTAGCGCTACCTTCGCACACATGAGGGGGAAGGGGGATGTTATTCCATGTGTGGCGAGGTGGCGATGGAAGTGAATAAAGGCAGACAGTGTGAATTGTGTGCATGTGTATATATGTATGTGTCTGTGTGGATATATATGTGTACATTGAGATGTATGGGTTTGCATATTTGCGTGTGTGGACGTGTATGTATATACATGTGTATATGGGTGGGTTGGGCCATTTCTTTCGTCTGTTTCTTGCGCTACCTCGCAAACGCGGGAGACAGCGGCAAAAAAAAAAAAAAAAAAAAATATATATATATATATATATATATATATATATATATATATATATATATATATATACATATATATATATACACATATATGTATGTTCTATATCCATTTAACTTACTTTATCGCTGTCTCCCGCGTTTAAGAGGTAGCGCAAGGAAACAGACGAAAAAATGGCCCAACCCACTCACATACACATGTATATACATGCACGGCTACACACGCACATATAGTACTTATACATCTCAACGTATACATATATATACACACAGAGACATGTACATATATACACATGTACATAATTCATACTGACTGCCTTTATTCATTCCTGTCGGCACCTCACCACATAAAATGACAACCCCTCTCCCACCGCATGTGCGCGGGGTAGCGCCCGGAAAAAAACAAAGGCCACATTCGTTCACACTCAATCTCTAGTTGTCTTGTATAATTCACCGAAACCACAGCTCCCTTTCTACATCCAGGCCCCACAAACCTTTCCATGGTTTACCGCAGATGCTTCACATGCCCTGGTTCAATCCATTGACAGCACGTCGATCTCGTTATACCACATCGTTCCAATTCACTCTTTTCCTTGCCCATATATATATGTATATATATATATATATATATATATATATATATATATATATATATATATATATATATATATATATATATATATATATATATATATATATATATATATATATATATATATGTATATTGCAATAAGCGTGCTCTTCAAAAGATCACATAATTCCCTAAACTGTAAGGATTCGAACCTGTACCTCCATGGCCTAGCGGATAGTGTACCCAGGTATCACACAAATAGTAGCGGTTCGAATCATTGCTATTATAGAGCATCATGTGATATTTATATCATAATACTAAATGTGAAAAGTTAGATTTACCCGTAATTAAATTTCCTCTGTTTCCCGTACTAACGTTGATGGTGAAATTACAAAGTCATTTGTGAAAAATCTGAAAGATTAATTGTTTGTCTAAATTAATCAAGTTGATTGATTATTTTCATGTTTTTTCCTATTCGTTACAATGGCCTAGGAGATTAATCCTTATCAAGATTAATGAGGTAGACTGATTATTTATTTCCTACTTGATTATAGTGGACTGTTCTGAGTAATGTGGGCGTATCGTCTTTATGGACGCTTCCATTAACACCTCTTGCCCCGAATAGACTCCCTGTGACGGGTGCAAGATGGTACAAAGGTCACCAAAGGTCCATTTTCCTTGCATACTCTATTTCAGGGTGACCTCAATATACCTGACCTTGAGACACTAGACTGAGGTGCCTGATTGACATTTGTGTGTTCCTATTGCCTATACGTACTTAGGTGTGTGTCATGGATTTACACTCCGCCAGACGACCTTACACACCAAGTTTGAGTAACTGATTGACCCTTATACTGCCAGATGTCTTTACACTCTCAAGGAGAGTAAGTGATTGACTCTCTGTTTACCATAAGTATGTAAGTGTGGGTAAATTGATCGTCTTTCCTCCACTAGATATACACTTAAGTGGGAGTGACTGATTGACTCTCTCACTACCAGACTCCTGAGCACACATAAGTGGGAGCGATTGACTGACTGTCACTACCAGAGGTCTGAACACACTTAAGTGTGAGTGACTGATTGACTCTATCACTACCAGACGTCTGAACACACTTAAGTGGGGGTGATTGATGGAGTCTCATACTACCAGACGTCTGAACACACTTAAGTGTGAGTGACTGACGGAGTCTCACACTACCAGACGTCTGAGCACACTTTAGTGTGAGTGATTGATTGACTCTTACACTACCAGACGTCTGAACACACTTTACAGTGAATAAAATGATTGACCTACACTCTCTCTCTCTCTCTCTCTCTCTCTCTCTCTCTCTCTCTCTCTCTCTCTCTCTCTCTCTCTCTCTCTCTCTCTCTCTCTCTCTCTCTCTCTCTCTCTCTCTCTCTCTCTCTCTCTCTCTCTCTCACCAAACAACTCTAGACGAACTACTGTCACCACTGTATAATCCTGACCATGAACTAATGGTTCCCACGTACTATAATTAATTTTTCAAGCTGTGATTACCTCTCGATTGGCCTTCATGACACTAATTAGGGCCTAGTTTCGTCGTTAATTTGCTTTTCTTAGATAGGCATTCCCTGCACGTTATACAGTGTGCTCATTGCACTATATTCATATGTATATTATACTTAATTCCTGCCTTAGGAGTCCCTTCCATACTTATGAGTCTCCTGCAGTAGTTGCATCGTGAACATGAAGGGTCTTGGGATAAGCTGAAAGAGTTTAGTGTTGAAAGATAGATATATATTAAGATGGACAGGTAGATATAGATGTTACCGGATTCCGCCAGCCTGTAGCTACATTTAGGAGTGAGGGAGTACACGTTGTCGTCCAGGAGCTCCTTGTTAC
Source organism: Panulirus ornatus (assembly GCF_036320965.1). Lineage (NCBI taxonomy): Eukaryota > Metazoa > Arthropoda > Malacostraca > Decapoda > Palinuridae > Panulirus > Panulirus ornatus. The sequence continues at coordinate 9,732,838 of NC_092249.1, forward strand.
AAATGAATCCATCGTTTCCCTCTATTTGATTGTGGCACACCTTCGAAAATCGCAGGAACCCTTGAAATAGGTGTTCTTGAAGCTATAGCTCATGGAACCCTTCCTGAAAGGGTCTCTGGGATTATTTGGTGACTTGGTAATGATATGTGTGCATCTGTAGTGAAACCTGGTGTTTTCCAGACATATATCCCTCAGACAGCTTCCTCTAGTTACACCAATGGCCTTGGTATCTCCCGTCCATGAGCAGAACACAGACGCAATTGATTCAAGTCGCGCGGTACAAATATTCCTTTGTGCAGCGGTGCGTTAATTCGTTTCGATTTGCGCAAGGGAACGTGTAATGGCCCGATTAAGATGGCTCGTTTGTATACATCCCAATCTATCAATACGAGGATTAAACTAGAATGGAAGGGACAACTGGTATCATACCAGTTCTAAGAGAATGGCATGACTAATTTCTCATGAGTCCTTGATGCTAATTGTAAAGACGTAGTGAGAACAACAGAAGATAGGAAATATATTGCTGAGGGATCCAGTAAATAAATTGCAGAGGGACCCATAGAAATACTATAGGGAAAACCAGTACATAATATCACAGCGTCCTCAACACCACTGCACCTGCAATACTAGAACGATCCATCATTTCAGTGTTCAGTGTATTCGTTCAAACTCAGACACACTAAATGCCGGATCCTGCCGAACTTAAGCATTCATGAATGCCGGATCCTGTCAGAACTTACGCTCTGAATGCCCAGTCCCTCTAAACCCAGACGTTCTGAATGCCGGATTCTTCCAAACCCAGACGTTCCAATGCCGGTTTCCCCCGAAACCAGAGATTCTGAATGCCGGATCCCCTAAACTTGTACACTCTTAATGCCGGGTACCTTCCAGAACCCGAACACTCTGAATGCCAGATCCTCTAAAACCCGGACGCTTAGAAAGCCTTTCGGTGTCTGGTTTTTGTCCAGGTCACAGAAAAAAAGACACCATCCTGGACTGTAGACATTTTGACCAAATAGGGGCTATTTTTTCCTCTCAAAATCCGGAATGATATCAGTCCAGACACTTTCGTACTCCAGTTATTCCGGATTTGGAATGGTGTATTGTATTTCAATAGCCTTTTCATCCCTCAGTAACCCAAGCAAACTACAGTAGTCCTAGCGTGCGACAGTAAACCAAGGACACGATATTTGTGTTATGTATCCCACTATTACGTAAGCCACGATAGCCCATGGTATACTACTGTGAGTTTGGCTTACCACGGTAGCTTCCATTACATTACAACCCAGTACCTCACAAAAGCCTTATTAGACTACCACGATAGCCTTATTGTCCACATTAGTGTTAATACACTAAAGTAACCTCTTTTGCATACCACAGAAGCCCAGGTACTTTACAATAGCCCCAGTGCTCCACAGTAGACCCAGTACCTCACAAAAGCCTTATCACCCAACAATACCCCACTTTTGCATATTGCGATAGCCTCAGTGCCTCACAATAGCCCTATAACACTACAGCAACCTCATTTTTTTGTATACCACAATAGCCCAGGTGCTTTGCAGTGGCCATAACTCATTATTAAGCCTCGGGGCACCAAAGCGACACAATCTTAAGTGGAATCGTAACCTATTTAAGGGATTACAAAGCCAGGCTTTAGGTCTTTAGCAAACCGGAAAGCTAATCTCAGCAGCTTAAGAAAAAATGATATCCCAGAATGATGAACGAGAAACAAAGTAATGAAACTCAGCGTAAGAATTTACAAATTTTATTTACACTCCTTGTCTTTACCTATTTACATTTCCACGTGTTATCAATTTCTTCTGTTCAGTGTTGCAAGTGACTGATTCCATCGTTATCGATAACTTCTTCCATTTAGTGTTGCCAATTTCTATTTCCACCGATGTGGATATCTTCTTCCATCCAGTGTTGCCAGTGTCTATTTCCATCGTTTTCAATATCTATTTCAGTCTGTTATCAATGCCTATTTTCACTGTTGTCAAGTACTTATTTCTGCTTGTTGCCAGTGCCTTTTTCCCCAAGTCAGCAATTTTTCTTTCTTGTTATCAGGTCTTTTTTCACTGTTGTCAGCATATATTCTTTCTTGTTATCAGGTCTTTTTTCACTGTTGTCAGCATATATTCTTTCTTGTTATCAGGTCTTTTTTCACTGTTGTCAGCATATATTCTTTCTTGTTGTCAGGTCTTTTTTCACTGTTGTCAGCATATATTCTTTCTTGTTATCAGGTCTTTGTCACTGTTATCAGCATTTATTCTTTCTTGTTGTCAGGTCTTTTTTTCACTGTTGTCAGTATTTATTTCCACTTGGTTTTAGTATCCATTTCCTCTGGTTCTCAACAGTAAACAGGAATAAGCGTATGAATTCATTATAATTAAGGCCCCATTAACTTATTAGCAGTAAGGCCCATCCATCATACTTAATTGCTGTGCCATCAGTTTCAATGCTTAATGACTTAATAATTCATTTTTATTGCCTTAATAAGCTTATCCAGGAGCATTCACGCTGATGAACGTTTTCTGTATATATATTGCTCCAGTCTTGTTTCAGGTTACGGTCACGTAAAGAAGTCCTTTATTTTTTTTTCTAATCTAGGTTTCAAATGATATATATATATATATATATATATATATATATATATATATATATATATATATATATATATATATATATATATATATATATATATATATATACATATATATATATATATATATATATATATATATATATATATATATATATATATATATATGTATATATATATATATATATATATATATATATATATATATATATATATATATATATATATATATATATATATATATATATATATATATATATATATATATACTGTAAATGCGTAATGCCCTAAGGAACATAGATTGAAATGATGATAATTTAATTCTGTCATGTTGAGATGAGTAATAATACTTAGTACAAGTGTAAGAGGGTAAGTACTAAGTACTAAGTAATGTACTAATCGAGTAATGTACTAATCGAGTAGGTAATATACTAATGTATCAAGTAATCTTTATATGGAATTTTTTTAAACAAAATTACTGAAGGATAAGTTTGTTGAGTATTCCTGGTAAATTATATGGGAGGGTATTGATTGAGAGGGTGAAGGCATGTACAGAGCATCAGATTGGGGAAGAGCAGTGCGGTTTCAGAAGTGGTAGAGGATGTGTGGATCAGGTGTTTGCTTTGAAGAATGTATGTGAGAAATACTTAGAAAAGCAAATGGATTTGTATGTAGCATTTATGGATCTGGAGAAGGCATATGATAGAGTTGATAGAGATGCTCTGTGAAAGGTATTAAGAATATATGGTGTGGGAGGCAAGTTGTTAGAAGCAGTGAAAAGTTTTTATCGAGGATGTAAGGCATGTGTACGTGTAGGAAGAGAGGAAAGTGATTGGTTCTCAGTGAATGTAGGTTTGCGGCAGGGGTGTGTGATGTCTCCATGGTTGTTTAATTTGTTTATGGATGGGGTTGTTAGGGAGGTAAATGCAAGAGTCCTGGAAAGAGGGGCAAGTATGAAGTCTGTTGGGGATGAGAGAGCTTGGGAAGTGAGTCAGTTGTTGTTCGCTGATGATACAGCGCTGGTGGCTGATTCATGTGAGAAACTGCAGAAGCTGGTGACTGAGTTTGGTAAAGTGTGTGGAAGAAGAAAGTTAAGAGTAAATGTGAATAAGAGCAAGGTTATTAGGTACAGTAGGGTTGAGGGTCAAGTCAATTGGGAGGTGAGTTTGAATGGAGAAAAACTGGAGGAAGTGAAGTGTTTTAGATATCTGGGAGTGGATCTGTCAGCGGATGGAACCATGGAAGCGGAAGTGGATCATAGGGTGGGGGAGGGGGCGAAAATTTTGGGAGCCTTGAAAAATGTGTGGAAGTCGAGAACATTATCTCGGAAAGCAAAAATGGGTATGTTTGAAGGAATAGTGGTTCCAACAATGTTGTATGGTTGCGAGGCGTGGGCTATGGATAGAGTTGTGCGCAGGAGGATGGATGTGCTGGAAATGAGATGTTTGAGGACAATGTGTGGTGTGAGGTGGTTTGATCGAGTAAGTAACGTAAGGGTAAGAGAGATGTGTGGAAATAAAAAGAGCGTGGTTGAGAGAGCAGAAGAGGGTGTTTTGAAATGGTTTGAGCACATGGAGAGAATGAGTGAGGAAAGATTGACCAAGAGGATATATGTGTCGGAGGTGGAGGGAACGAGGAGAAGAGGGAGACCAAATTGGAGGTGGAAAGATGGAGTGAAAAAGATTTTGTGTGATCGGGGCCTGAACATGCAGGAGGGTGAAAGGAGGGCAAGGAATAGAGTGAATTGGAGCGATGTGGTATACAGGGGTTGACGTGCTGTCAGTGGAGTGAATCAAGGCATGTGAAGCGTCTGGGGTAAACCATGGAAAGCTGTGTAGGTATGTATATTTGCGTGTGTGGACGTGTGTATGTACATGTGTATGGGGGGGGGGGGGGGTTGGGCCATTTCTTTCGTCTGTTTCCTTGCGCTACCTCGCAAACGCGGGAGACAGCGACAAAGTATAAAAAAAAAAAAAATGTAGATGATGTTCTTTGTGTTTCGCCAACAGATGAAAATTTCCAAATATTTCTCCCCTTACTTAATAATTTAGTACCTTCCATCAAATTTACTTTAGAAAATGAAAATAATGGTATGCTACCATTTTTAGACTGCATGATCCATAGGCAAGGAAACAAGTTTAAGTTTAGCATATACAGAAAACCTACCAATGTATGCTCATATATCCATTATTACTCATCTCAGCATGACAGAATTGAATTATCATCATTTCAATCTATGTTCCTTAGGGCATTACGTACTTACAGTCCAGAGTTTATTGATGATGAGTTTGAGAAGATATATTCTTTTGGATCTAAGTTAAAGTACCCGAGATCTTTCACTGATGAATCCCTTAAGTTAGCAAAGAAATCATTCTAAAGAGTTAAGCCCACACCTCCCATCGACACAAGAATGTTTTAGTTCTCCCTTTTGATAATAATTTCACTTTACTTCCCATGTTGCTTAAATCCTTTAATGTAGATGTTGCCTTTAGCAACGATAATACAATAAAGAATATCTTAATCAGGAATTCATCAGAAAATTCTCTTGGATGCATCTATAAAGTGCCTTGTGGAAATTGTGATAAATTTTATGTTGGTCAGACTGATAAGGATCTTTCAGTTAGACTTAAACAACATAAATATAGTATGACAACGGGACAAGAATCAAATGCCTTGTTTAATCACGTTAAAAACTATGATCATTGTATTGACTGGAGTAATGCCATCTCAGTTATTAACTCTAACTCTATTACCAAGAGATATATCGTTGAATCTTCTTTTATTAAATACACAAATATATATATATATATATATATATATATATATATATATATATATATATATATATATATATATATATATATATATATATATTGGAAAGGATCACAATTTTGCGCATGATCAAGATAGTCCAATGAGTCCACGGGGAAAATGAAACACGATAAGTTCCCAAGTGCACTTTCATGTAATAATCACATCATCATGGGAGACACAAGAGAGAAATACAAGTCAGTTGATATACATCGAAGAGAATAAGCTAGGACGCCATTTGGTAAACATGTGATTGTCCAAAACATGCAACGAGCGTTCAAAAACTTATCATTTTACAAATTTTATCAACAATAAAGTTATCTAATTTGTATAAACCATCAATATTATTATGTTATAATTCTTTGTGTATTTAATAAAAGAAGATTCAACGATATATCTCTTGGTAATAGAGTTAGAGTTAATTACTGAGATGGCATTACTCCAGTCAATACAATGATCATAGTTTTCAACGTGATTAAACAAGGCATTTGATTCTTGTCCCGTTGTCATACTATATTTATGTTGTTTAAGTCTAACAAAAAGATCCTTATCAGTCTGACCAACGTAAAATTTATCACAATTTCCACAAGGCACTTTATAGTTACATCCAAGAGAATTTTCTGATGAATTCCTGATTAAGATATACTTTATTGTATTATCGTTGCTAAAGGCAACATTTACATTAAAGGATTTAAGCAACATGTATGTATTTGGCTTTAATATATATATATATATATATATATATATATATATATATATATATATATATATATATATATATATATATATATATATATATATATATATATATCTTTTTTTTTTTTTCTTTTTTTTTGCCGCTGTCTCCCGCGTTTGCGAGGTAGCGCAAGGAAACAGACGAAAGAAATGGCCCAACCCACCCCCATACACATGTATATACATACGTCCACACACGCAAACATACATACCTACACAGCTTTCCATGGTTTACCCCAGACGCTTCACATGCCTTGATTCAATCCACTGACAGCACGTCAACCCCGGTATACCACATCGCTCCAATTCACTCTATTCCTTGCCCTCCTTTCACCCTCCTGCATGTTCAGGCCCCGATCACACAAAATCTTTTTCACTCCATCTTTCCACCTCCAATTTGGTCTCCCTCTTCTCCTCGTTCCCTCCACCTCCGACACATATATCCTCTTGGTCAATCTTTCCTCACTCATTCTCTCCATGTGCCCGAAACCACTTCAAAACACCCTCTTCTGCTCTCTCAACCACGCTCTTTTTATTTCCACACATCTCTCTTACCCTTACGTTACTCACTCGATCAAACCACCTCACACCACACATTGTCCTCAAACATCTCATTTCCAGCACATCCATCCTCCTGCGCACAACTCTATCCATAGCCCACGCCTCGCAACCATACAACATTGTTGGAACCACTATTCCTTCAAACATACCCATTTTTGCTTTCCGAGATAATGTTCTCGACTTCCACACATTCTTCAAGGCCTCCAGAATTTTCGCCCCCTCCCCCACCCTATGATCCACTTCCGCTTCCATGGTTCCATCCGCTGCCAGATACACTCCCAGATATCTAAAACACTTCACTTCCTCCAGTTTTTCTCCATTCAAACTCATCTCCCAATTGACTTGACCCTCAACCCTACTGTACCTAATAACCTTGCTCTTATTCACATTTACTCTTAACTTTCATCTTTCACACACTTTACCATATATATATATATATATATATATATATATATATATATATATATATATATATATATATATATATATATATATATATATATATATATATATATATATATATATATATATATATATATATACATATATATATATATATATATATATATATATATATATATATATATATATATATATATATATATATATATATATATATATATATATATATATATGTATATATATATATATATATATATATATATATATATATATATATATATATACATATATATATATATATATATATATATATATATATATATATATATATATATATATATATATATATATATTAATGCCAAATACAAAGAAAAGTAGAGACAGAAGACGCCTCAAATAAGTCGAGAATTTTGGAAGAACTGGGAAATATCAGCCTGTTTTTAAGAAGAGAAATATCACCATTCCCTTCCATCCTTCTTCCCTTCCCTGCTTCATGACAGAGGAGCCAATTTCCATGCAATATAACTGGTTTTATGACGAAGGAGCCTATTTCCGGAGGGAAGAGCCGATTTCCATGCAATATAGTAGGTTTTATGAGGAAGGAGCCCATTTCCGGAGGAAAGAGCCAATTTTATGACGGAAGAGCCACTTCTCTTGGGAAAGAATAGCCTTTTTCAGAAAAAAAATCAATTTCATGAAATTCCCAATTTCAGGACGAGAAAGAGTGCCTGGTTTTTCTACTGCAAAAAGATCAACGACGAAAAAGCCAATCTTGTGTCTAAAGATCCAATTTCAGCGCGAAAAACCAAACCAAAGGAAGCTATCAAAAATTGGGCAATAGATCTACTGTCAAATGGTTACTCTCTGTTCATTTACGTGATGGATTTACCAATCAGCTTCATCAAGTTTCTCAAGACACACATAATCGATTCAAGTTTTATGAAAAGTAGATTAAAGACTACAAGGAACACTGCCAGTAGATTGAATAGTCTTGATGATCAGTCCCCTTGGTGTCGTGGTCAGCGTTTTCGTGCCTGTGAATCACGAGGGCCCATGTTCGAGTCTCAATCGGAAGGCCAGTTCTCAAAGGAAACCCAATTGCCTATCCCCCCTTTTGGATTGGTCGATGAATAGTTATTGATTATAGTTTACGTATATATATATATAATAAATAGTATATATATATATATATTATATATATATATATATATATATATATATTATATATATATTATATATATATATATATATATATAAATA
>NC_092249.1:9741308-9748678 GCF_036320965.1 Panulirus ornatus
GTAGGTTGCGGCAGGGGTGTGTGATGTCTCCATGGTTGTTTAATTTGTTTATGGATGGGTTGTTAGGGAGGTGAATGGAAGAGTTATGAAAAGAGGGGCAAGTATGAAGTCTGTTGTGGATGAGGGAGCTTGGGAAGTGAGTCAGTTGTTGTTCGCTGATGATACATCGCTGGTTGCTGATTCATGTGAGGAACTGCAGAAGCTGGTGACAGAGTTTGGTAAAGTATGTGAAAGAAGAAAGTTAAGAGTAAATGTGAATAAGAACATGGTTATTAGGTATAGTAGGATTGAGGGACAAATCAATTGGGAGGTAAGTTTGAATGGAGAAAAACTGAGGGAAGTAAAGTGTTTTAGATATCTGGGAGTGGATCTGGCAGCGGCTGGAACTATGGAAGCGGAAGTGAATCATAGGGTGGGGGAGGGGGCGAAAATCTGTGGTGCCTTGAAGAGTGTGTGGAAGTCGAGAATATTATCTCGGAAAGCAAAAATGGCTATGCTGAAGGAATAGTGGTTCCAACAATGTTGTATGCTTGCGAGGCGTGGGCTATGGATAGAGCTGTGCGCAGGAGGGTGGATGTGCTGGAAATGAGATGTCTGAGGACAATATGTGGTATAAGGTGGTTTGATCGAGTAAGCAATGTAAGAGTAAGAGAGATGTGTGGAAATAAGAAGAGCGTGGTTGAGAGAGCAGAAGAGGGTGTTTTGAAATGGTTTGGGCACATGGAGAGAATGAGTGAGGAAAGATTGACCAAGACGATATATGTGTCGGAGAAACAAGAGGTGAAAAAGAGGGCAAATGAGAGTTGAGGTGAGAGAGTATCATTAAATTTCAGGGAGAATAAAAAGATGCTTTGGAAGGAGGTAAATAAAGTGCGTAAGACAAGGAAGCAAATGGGAACTTCAGTGAAGGGGGCTAATGGGGAGGTGATAACAAGTAGTGGTGATGTGAGAAGGAGATGGAGTGAGTATTTTGAAGGTTTGTTGAATGTGTTTGATGATAGAGTGGCAGATATAGGGTGTTTTGGTCGAGGTGGCGTGCAAAGTGAGAGGGTTAGGGAAAATGATTTGGTAAATAGAGAAGAGGTGGTAAAAGCTTTACGGAAGATGAAAGCCGGCAAGGCAACAGGTTTGGATGGTATTGCAGTGGAATTTATTAAAAAAACGGGGGTGACTGTATTGTTGACTGTTTGGTAAGGTTATTTAATGTATGTATGATTCATGGTGAAGTGCCTGAGGATTGGCGGAATACGTACATAGTGCCATTGTACAAAGGCAAAGGGGATAAGAGTGAGTGCTAATATTACAGAGGTATAGGTTTGTTGAATATTCCTGGTAAATCATATGGGAGGGTATTGATTGAGAGGGTGAAGGCATGTACAGAGCATCAGATTGGGGAAGAGCAGTGTGTTTTCAGAAGTGGTAGAGGATGTGTGGTTCAGGTGTTTGCTTTGAAGAATGTATGTGAGAAATACTTAGAAAAACAAATGGATTTGTATGTAGCATTTATGGATCTGGAGAAGGCATATGATGGAGTTGATAGAGATGCTCTGTGGAAGGTTTTAAGAATATATGGTGTGGGAGGCAAGTTGTCAGAAGCAGTGAAAAGTTTTTATCGAGGATGTAAGGCATGTGTACGTGTAGGAAGAGAGGAAAGTGATTGGTTCTCAGTGAATGTAGGTTTGCGGCAGGGGTGTGTGATGTCTCCGTGGTTGTTTAATTTGTTTATGGATGGGGTTGTTAGGGAGGTGAATGCAAGGGTTTTGGAAAGAGGGGCAAGTATGCAGTCTGTTGTGGATGAGAGAGCTTGGGAAGTGAGTCAGTTGTTGTTCGCTGATGATAGAGCGCTGGTCGCTGATTCATGTAAGAAACTGCAGAAGCTGGTGACTGAGTTTGGTAAAGTGTGTGAAAGAAGAAAGTTAAGAGTAAATGTGAATAAGAGCAAGGTTATTAGGTACAGTAGGGTTGAGAGTCAAGTCAATTGGGAGGAAAGTTTGAATGGAGAAAAACTGGAGGAAGTAAAGTGTTTTAGATATCTGGGAGTGGATCTGGCAGCGGATGGAACCATGGAAGCGGAAGTGAATCATAGGGTGGGGGAGGGGGCGAAAATTCGGGGAGCCTTGAAGAATGTTTGGAAGTCGAGAACATTATCTCGGAAAGCAAAAATGGGTATGTTTGAAGGAATAGTGGTTCCAACAATGTTGTATGGTTGCGAGGCGTGGGCTATGGATAGAGTTGTGCGCAGGAGGATGGATGTGCTGGAAATGAGACGTTTTAGGACAATGTGTGGTGTGAGGTGGTTTGATCGAGTAAGTAACGTAAGGGTAAGAGAGATGTGTGGAAATAAAAAGAGCGTGGTTGAGAGAGCAGAAGAGGGTGTTTTGAAATGGTTTGGGCACATGGAGAGAATGAGTGAGGAAAGATTGACCAAGAGGATATATGTGTCGGAGGTGGAAGGAACGAGGAGAAGAGGGAGACCAAATTGGAGTTGGAAAGATGGAGTGAAAAAGATTTTGTGTTATCGGGACCTGAACATGCAGGAGGGTGAAAGGAGGGCAAGGAATAGAGTGAATTGGAGCGATGTGGTATACCGGGGTTGACGTGCTGTCAGTGGATTGAATCAAGGCATGTGAAGCGTCTGGGGTAAACCATGGAAAGCTGTGTAGGTATGTATATTTGCGTGTGTGGTCGTATGTATATACATGTGCATGGGGGTGGGTTGGTCCATTTCTATCGTCTGTTTCCTTGCGCTACCTCGCAAACGCGGGAGACAGCGACAAAGCAAAAAAAAATATATATATATATATATATATATATATATATATATATATATATATATATATATATATAGCGGATGGAACCATGGAAGCGGAAGTGGATCATAGGGTGGGGGAGGGGGCAAAAATTTTGGGAGCCTTGAAAAATGTGTGGAAGTCGAGAACATTATCCCGGAAAGCAAAAATGGGTATGTTTGAAGGAATAGTAGTTCCAACAATGTTGTATGGTTGCGAGGCGTGGGCTATGGATAGAGTTGTGCGCAGGAGGATGGATGTGCTGGAAATGAGATGTTTGAGGACAATGTGTGGTGTGAGGTGGTTTGATCGAGTAAGTAACGTAAGGGTAAGAGAGATGTGTGGAAATAAAAAGAGCGTGGTTGAGAGAGCAGAAGAGGGTGTTTTGAAATGGTTTGGGCACATGGAGAGAATGAGTGAGGAAAGATTGACCAAGAGGATATATGTGTCGGAGGTGGAGGGAACGAGGAGAAGAGGGAGACCAAATTGGAGGTGGAAAGATGGAGTGAAAAGGATTTTGTGTGATCGGGGCCTGAACATGCAGGAGGGTGAAAGGAGGGCAAGGAATAGAGTGAATTGGAGCGATGTGGTATACAGGGGTTGACGTGCTGTCAGTGGATTGAATCAAGGCATGTGAAGCGTCCGGGGTAAACCATGGAAAGCTGTGTAGGTATGTATATTTGCGTGTGTGGACGTGTGTATGTACATGTGTATGGGGAGGGTTGGGCCATTTCTTTCGTCTGTTTCCTTGCGCTACCTCGCAAATGCGGGAGACAGCGACAAAGTATAAAAAAAAAAAAAAAAAAAAAAATATATATATATATATATATATATATATATATATATATATATATATATATATATATATATATATATATATATATATATATATATATATATATATATACATACATATGTATACATATATATATATATCTTCCTCTCGTTTTTTTTTTTTAATTTTCCAAAAGAAGGAACAGAGAAGGGGGCCAGGTGAGGGTATTCCCTCAGAGGCCCAGTCCTCTTCTTAACGCTACCTTGCTAATGCGGAAAATGGCGAATAGTTTGAAAGAAAGAAAGAAAGAATATATAAAGATATATACAAATATTCCAACAAAAATTTCTACATAAAGCTCACACTGTATGTTTACCTAAAAAGTATATAAATAATCTTTAACCAAGTTCACGACTTGTCTGCATGTTTGGAAGTATATAAACTTTCCCTTGATGAAAGTACGAATTCTATCCATCCCTAAATACTGCTTAGACTCTTTTTTGGGTCATTAGAGTGGGCTATAGTTTTACCGTTACTAAAGGGAGAGGCAAGACGTGTATGAAAGAAAAGGAAGGGTGAGATAAAATGGGTGATAGAAATATGGGAAGGGTGAGAGTAAATGGGGTAAGTAATATGGGAAAGGTTAGAGAAAATGGGGTAAGTATAATGGAAATGGTAAAGAAAGTGGGGATTAAGGTACATAGGGTAAGATGAAATGGGATGGGCAAAAAAATGAGTAGGGTAAAAGAATGGGATGAGGAAAGAGAAAAGAGGTAAGAAAAATGGGAGAGGTAAAGAATATGGGAATAGGAGAGCATGAAGTAAGAGAAAATGGGGTGGGAGTAAGGGCAAAAGGTAGTGGGTACGAGAAAGTGACGAGGTGAGAAAAATGGTCGTGTAAGAGAAAATGTGAGGCGTTACGAAATACGAAGAGGAGAAAATGGCTAAAAATAGGGGAAAAATAGGGGAATTAGCTGAGGGATCAGGAGAGTTGTTAGGTGTGTGTGTGTGTGTGTGTGTGTATGTGTGTGTGTGTGTGTGTGTGTGTGTGTGTGTGTGTGTGTGTGTGTGTGTGTGTTACCTATTTATGTGTTATTCTATATAAGCACATATGTTGGGAAAGAGACCTATGTCTGTCTTGTATACGTGTGATTGTGTTTGGATCTATATCTACGTTTATATATGTAAGTGTGTTTACACATGAACGTTCATGCATGTATTTGAATATATGTTTATATATGTGTTTGTATGTATACGAGAGACTAAGCGTCGAGGGAAGGCGATGAAAACGAGCGCATCAACACTAGAAAAAAGTAGGGGGGTCTAAAGAAATCAGCCTGAAGGAGTCTGGAAAATGTACTGCCGTAATGCCAGGCATTGTAAAGAGAAGAAAGGAAATAAAGTGGGAAGCATATATTTTTTCATACTTGTCCGCCGTTTCCTGCGTAAGCAAGGTCGCGCTATGACCAGCTGAAGATAAGCATCATTCGCTCACGTCAATTACCTAGATGTCATGTGTATTGCACTGAAACCTCAGCCTCCTATTCTCAAAAAGACCCCACAGTCCTATTCATGGCTTTCTTTGGCTGCTTCACATGCCCTGGTTCAGTCTACTTGCAGCACGTCATCCCATGTATACCACATCGTTCCAATGCGCTCTATTTCGTGCATTCCTTTTACCTTCCTGCATGTTCACTTCCCAACCATTCGAAATATTTTTCAATTTTTTTGCATATATGTATATATATACATATATATATATATATATATATATATATATATATATATATATATATTTTTTTTTTTTTTTTTTATACTTTGTCGCTGTCTCCCGCGTTTGCGAGGTAGCGCAAGGAAACAGACGAAAGAAATGGCCCAAACCCCCCCCCCCCCCATACACATGTACATACACACGTCCACACACGCAAATATACATACCTACACAGCTTTCCATGGTTTACCCCAGACGCTTCACATGCCTTGATTCAATCCACTGACAGCACGTCAACCCCTGTATACCACATCGCTCCAATTCACTCTATTCCTTGCCCTCCTTTCACCCTCCTGCATGTTCAGGCCCCGATCACACAAAATCTTTTTCACTCCATCTTTCCACCTCCAATTTGGTCTCCCTCTTCTCCTCGTTCCCTCCACCTCCGACACATATATCCTCTTGGTCAATCTTTCCTCACTCATTCTCTCCATGTGCCCAAACCATTTCAAAACACCCTCTTCTGCTCTCTCAACCACGCTCTTTTTATTTCCACACATCTCTCTTACCCTTACGTTACTTACTCGATCAAACCACCTCACACCACACATTTTCCTCAAACATCTCATTTCCAGCACATCCATCCTCCTGCGCACATCTCTATCCATAGCCCACGCCTCGCAACCATACAACATTGTTGGAACCACTATTCCTTCAAACATACCCATTTTTGCTTTCCGAGATAATGTTCTCGACTTCCACACATTTTTCAAGGCTCCCAAAATTTTCGCCCCCTCCCCCACCATATGATCCACTTCCGCTTCCATGGTTCCATCCGCTGCCAGATCCACTCCCAGATATCTAAAACACTTCACTTCCTCCAGTTTTTCTCCATTCAAACTCACCTCCCAATTGACTTGACCCTCAACCCTACTGTACCTAATAACCTTGCTCTTATTCACATTTACTCTTAACTTTCTTCTTCCACACACTTTACCAAACTCAGTCACCAGCTTCTGCAGTTTCTCACATGAATCAGCCACCAGCGCTGTATCATCAGCGAACAACAACTGACTCACTTCCCAAGCTCTCTCATCCCCAACAGACTTCATACTTGCCCCTCTTTCCAAAACTCTTGCATTCACCTCCCTAACAACCCCATCCATAAACAAATTAAACAACCATGGAGACATCACACACCCCTGCCGCAAACCTACATTCACTGAGAACCAATCACTTTCCTCTCTTCCTACACGTACACATGCCTTACATCCTCGATAAAAACTTTTCACTGCTTCTAACAACTTGCCTCCCACACCATATATTCTTAATACCTTCCACAGAGCATCTCTATCAACTCTATCATATGCCTTCTCCAGATCCATAAATGCTACATACAAATCCATTTGCTTTTCTAAGTATTTCTCACATACATTCTTCAAAGCAAACACCTGATCCACACATCCTCTACCACTTCTGAAACCACACTGCTCTTCCCCAATCTGATGCTCTGTACATGCCTTCACCCTCTCAATCAATACCCTCCCATATAATTTACCAGGAATACTCAACAAACTTATACCTCTGTAATTTGAGCACTCACTCTTATCCCCTTTGCCTTTGTACAATGGCACTATGCACGCATTCCGCCAATCCTCAGGCACCTCACCATGAGTCATACATACATTAAATAACCTTACCAACCAGTCAACAATACAGTCACCCCCTTTTTTAATAAATTCCACTGCAATAACCACCAAACCTGCTGCCTGCCGCTTTCATCTTCCGCAAAGCTTTACTACCTCTTCTCTTTTACCAAATCATTTTCCCTAACCCTCTCACTTTGCACACCACCTCGACCAAAACACCCTATATCTGCCACTCTGTCATCAGACACATTCAAACAAACCTTCAAAATACTCATTCCATCTCCTTCTCACGTCACCGCTACTTGTTATCACCTCCCCATTTACGCCCTTCACTGAAGTTCCCATTTGCTCCCTTGTCTTACGCACTTTATTTACCTCCTTCCAGAACATCTTTTTATTCTCCCTAAAATTTACTGATAGTCTCTCACCCCAACTCTCATTTGCCC
>NC_092249.1:9748778-9808778 GCF_036320965.1 Panulirus ornatus
CGATAGCGAGGTAGCGTTTAGAACAGAGGACTGGGTCTTTGAGGGCATATCCTCACCTGGCCCCCTTCTCTGCTCCTTCTTTTGGAAAAAAAAAAAAAAGAGAGGAGAGGATTTCCACCCCCCGCTCCCTTCCA
Source organism: Panulirus ornatus (assembly GCF_036320965.1). Classification (NCBI taxonomy): domain Eukaryota; kingdom Metazoa; phylum Arthropoda; class Malacostraca; order Decapoda; family Palinuridae; genus Panulirus; species Panulirus ornatus. Next base: position 9,748,913 of record NC_092249.1, read on the forward strand.
TTTTAGTAGCCTTCTATATATATATTTATATATATATATATATATATATATATATATATATATATATATATATATATATATATATATATATATATCGTCTCAACGAAACAAGTGTAAGTACGGTTGAGGAGAGCATTTATGCTGGGGATAGGGGAGAAAGAATACTTCCCACGTATTCCCTGCGTGTCGTAGAAGGCGACTAAAATGGAAGGGAGCGGGTGGCTGGAAATCCTCCCCCTCTCGTTTTTTTTTTTTTTTTTTCTGTCCAAGAACTTCCTTCGAAAGACCCTATCCTGAGCCTCCTACTGACTGTAGCGCGGGCTTGAAGCCGCAGAAGCTCTTGAATCTCAAATATTTGTATGTGAGAGAGAGAGAGAGAGAGAGAGAGAGAGAGAGAGAGAGAGAGAGAGAGAGAGAGAGAGAGAGAGAGAGAGAGAGAGAGAGAGAGAGAATCTACTTACCTGCGGATGCTTGTAAGAAGATTATCCCTGAGGTAGGGCTGGTGCTTTACCCACTTACTTATCTACCTACAAGGAGCGTAACCTGGAGGCAGGGCTCGCGCCTTATCTACATACCTTCCTACCTACGAGTACCTATAAGGTAATTAGCCTTAAGGCAGGGTTAACGCCTTCTTTACTTACCTGTCTACCTACGAGTACCTACAAGAAAATTAGCCTTGAGACATTGCTAGTGCCTTATCTACTTATCTGCCTACCTACGAGTACCTACAAGGAAATTAGCCTTGAGGCAGTGCTAGCGTTTTATCTATATACCTTCCTACCTACGAGTACCTACAAGGAAATCCACCTTGAGGCAGGGCTAGCACCTTATTTACTTACCACCCTACCTACGATTACCTACAAGGAAATTACCCTTGAGGCAGGGCTAGCGCCTTATCTACATACCTTCCTACCTACGAGTACCTATAAGGAAATTAGCCTTGAGGCAAGGCTAACGCCTTATCTACATACCTTCCTACCTACGAGTACCTACAAGGAAATCCACCTTGAGGCAGGGCTAGAGCGTTCAGGAAACAGAAAGTCGTCTAGGGCTTCTAGAAATACCTGCTGAACCTCCTCGTTAGTCGTGTAAACAGACCGTGATCCTTAGAGCTTTTCACCCACTCCCGGGAGACAGCAAGATAGCTGGGCTCCCTGCCAGCCGCCTTATAAGCTCTCGACCTGGAGTAACATGAAAGGCTGAGCAAAAGTGAATGTAAAATGATTTTGAAATATAATCGCGGGCGAGAAATAGACTCGTCCACGTGAAATTATATTCATAATCATAATCATCGTGATTATAAGAAACTCTAATGAGCTTTAAAGCTGAAGGTACCAAAGGAAAAGTGAACAATTTGTCCTCTACTTGAAGGTATTGATAGTCCTTCCACTGGGCGAGTGATAGGGGTCCATGCCATTTATTCTGTCAGTCTATTTCCTTGCTTTATTCATACACTTTATTTTTTCCCTTCGTGTGTTAAGTGTCCCTGAATTATCATGAATACAGTAGATGTGGGTGTTTGACGAATCCAAATGTTTGCTTTGGCGCGAGTGGAAGAGCGATAAGTATTAGAAATACATGATGGTCGAAAAGGGAATTGTAAAGTACATAATGATAACAAAGGAATCAGCAAAGAATATTCAGAAGTACGAGATAATAGCAAAGGAAATAAGAGATGAATATTCAGAAATACGAGATGACAGCATTGACAATAGTCAAACTAGAATTACTTGATAAAGACAATAGTGATTATTATCAGACATACATGAGTATAGCGATGAAAACAGTAGAGTATATTTAGAAACATGAAAATAGCATGGGAATTATTACCTAACATTTGTAAATGCAAAATATTAGCAAAGAATATCTACAAATGCATAATAAAGATATCAGTATTTAGAATAACATACTAATACTACATGAAAATAGTAATGAAAAAGGAATATGTAAAATAGCATAGAACATAATGAAATACGTGACCACAGCAAAGGAAATCTTGTCCCAAGTACAAATGACACACGTCGCTTGCTTCCGATGATCCCGATTCAAAAGTGTTTGTGGGACTCGGCTCTACCTTTACCTCAGTCCACTAAATGAATTACATTTTTTTTTTTTTAATTGCCAGTGGGCACTGCTGTTCTCTCGTGCAGTGTACACTCGACGGCAAAAGTCCTGGGACACGCCAGACCACTAGAGGCTCACACCCTTACTCAACACCACAAGCTCTCCCTACAATACACAGTCGACGGTAAAAAGACGAAAAAACGAAAAATATAAGAAAGAAAATCTTGGGACATGACCTGAATGAGTGTACTGAACCCTTTGTCTCGACTGTCAGACACACAGTGAGTTCGGAACAGCTTCGACCAAGCGCGTATGGGGACTTAAAAACCCCTCTCTATTGGAAAACAAAAAGGTCCGTACCTCAGCTTCGAGCAGACGGACATAGGAACTTATCAAAGCCCATCTTTCGAAAGAGGGTTCGGCACTGCTTGGATTGGGCACGAATCGGGAATTACAATAATTCTCGTCACAATAGCCAGAGACAGTGGGTTCGATACAGCTTCGACCAGGCATGTATCAAAAATTGAAAGCCCTCATTCTCGAAGGCAGATACAAAAGAGTTCGGTAAAGCTCCTCTCAGACGCTTACCAAAGCTTCGGAACATCGCATGTGATCCATTAACTTTTAACACTGGACTGGAGTTCTATATCTAAAAATGTCCTTCCATCAAAGACACGTATTTATCATTAACCTCAATAGTAGAAAGAACATTATACTCTACATTGCATGATTTGACATTATACTCTACATTGTATGCTTCGTTTTAAGCGCAATGAGACATACTTACGTGAAGCAGTGCGCGTAGAATGAAGCAAGGCACAAGAGAGAATGTGTCGAACTCAGCCATTATCAGCGGGGACTCGAGTGCTTTGTGACAGTAAAAGTTTAAGACAAGATCTGTCTATTGGACTTAACATCACCTGTTGTGGGAAGAAGTTAATCAAAACTATTGTGTAATACTGAAAGCATATTGCAAAACAAAGAAAACGAGAAACCCTTGAGAATTATTTTAATCGTATGCTTAAGTAACAGGATTTGGTGAACACACACACTATAGCAGTTATATTCCAGTAGATAAGATAATTAAGAACTACTGCTACTCCTTCGTTTATTTCTATAGTCAACAGTACTTTGCTTCGTTGGTTCCACTCTTTCTCAACCTCAATCTAGCCTCACGCACTCAGGTGAATCCCGCCAATTTTTCTATTATTCATCAAGTGACAATAAAAAAAGGAAAATGAAAAGACTCCCTAATGTTACCCTACCACTCCCCCAACAGTGAGGGAAGTCGTGATGGGTGTGGACGGCACACAGGCCACATTACTGGTCTACCAGCTCCCACACCCCACAGCTCACAGCTCCGAGGTCCAGCAGTCGCCACACCACCACACGAGCCGCGCATTGTCCTACCCAGTGTATTAAAGACGTCCGGATTTATATTAGTATTACATGTGCAATCTATATATATATATATATATATATATATATATATATATATATATATATTATATATATATATATATCTTTCATTTCAAACTATTCGCCATTTCCCGCATAGCGGTAGCGTTAAGAACAGAGGATTGGGCCTTTGAGGGAATATCCTCACCTGGCCCCTCTTCTCTGTTCCTTCTTTTGGAAAATAAAAAAAAACAAGAGGGGAGGATTTCCAGCCCCCCACTCCCTTCCCTTTTAGTCGCCTTCTACGACACGCAGGGAATACGTGGGAAGCATTCTTTCTCCCCTATCCTCAGGGATAATATATATATATATATATATATATATATATATATATATATATATATATATATATATATATATATATATATATATATATATATATATATATATCGATGGATAGACAAATGTATATACACCACGGGTCGGGTTTGAACTCTGGGCAGGGCGTCCGGCTACCTCTGCCATTTGGAAGTTTAGTGTGTGTGTCTTGTTGTTAATACTCATCCTGTAGCATTTCCTCATTTACGTCAATTTCTTACATTTATCTCGTTAACCTCGCTATAATGTATTTGTTTATCCCTTGATAGACTAGGTCAGGTTAATGGTGGTTAAGTTCCAAGGCAAATTGGTCTTGAGGTACTTAAGGCCAAGAGCCAATTCGTCCCATGGTCCTCATGGTATCAATCCTCCTCATACGTTTCATGTCAGTGTTGCTGTCAGGTGTATTTCCCATGTGCTGGGAGATCTGTGTACCGTCATATGTTTCCCTCCCTTTTCTATCCTGCTCAACTCCCTTCCTCCCTCCCCTGACCTTCATGCCTTGCTTCCTGTAACTCCCTCCCTCCCTCCCTCGCTCGCCCGCTCCCTCCTCTATCTCCTAAATTACGTTCCCTCGTTCCACCCTCCCTTCCCACTCGCTTTACCATCCTCCCTCACTCTACCTCTCCCCTCGTATTGTATTTAACTCAATCTCCCTCTCTCTTATTTACCCACTGACACTCGCTTATTTTGCTTATCCCTTGTGCCACACATCTTCAAATAACGACTGGCCAACCATTTCCCAGTCTTGCTTATAGAATTGTTTTTTTTTTATATTAGCTGAGACGTTACGGGCAACTGACGGCCCTAGTCAAGGCCATCTCATTAACGTTATGTATCTCTCAATCTATCTCTATATACTCTAGCCTTATCCAGGTACCTATCTTATCGACCAACCAACCCCTAGGAGTGGATGAATGAACAGCTGGGTTGACTGTGGACGGGGGCAACACGATCGGAAACCTCTTTCCAGAACAGACACAATAGTTATCGCACACACGTACACACACTCCAACACACACACACGCACACACACACACGCACAGTTGGTCCATCATCCTAGACAAACTTTTGGTCGATAATTGACGGCCTATCAATTTCCCGGAAAGTTTGGGGATCACTTATTAGATATTCGTGCTGCCTTCCTCCTTCCAACTCCACTGCCCCAAATCTCCTGTCCCCAATTTTCCCACTCCTTATGTACCCCTAATCCGCACTCTCCTTCCTCGCCTTGTTTCCAATCGCCTTTCTCTCCCCAATCCTAATCCCCCAATCCCGTGTGTCAGAAAGAGAGGGAGAGTGGTCAGTCTTGGAATCTTCAGCGGTCAGAGCCGGAAGAGAGAAGAGTAATGAAGGAACAGACAGGAGGGAGGAGTCGACGGGAATGGAAAGGAGAGAGAGAGAGAGAGAGAGAGAGAGAGAGAGAGAGAGAGAGAGAGAGAGAGAGAGAGAGAGAGAGAGAGAGATCCTCTGGACCTGACAGCAAGATGGTTGTCAGTGTGATGAAGTCGGTAGGTTGATGGAGCGAGCGTGCGTGTACTCCATAGCGTGAGGGCTTGGTGAAGCAGGGTTCAGTGGGTTGGACCCCAGAGGCTGAAGCAAAATATACAGAGGGACATAAGAATATGAACCGAGCGGGCGTTATACACGATGCATTTTCATTATACAGGCAAACTACACAGGTCATTTCTGCCAGAACTGAAACTTTCTTTCCCTCCTTGCATTAAAAGCTAAGCAAGAGTAAGTCAATTTGTTACAAGGATGGGAAGTCGAAAGGTATATTTGTCACGTGGAAAAAAAAAGAATTATATATATATATATATATATATATATATATATATATATATATATATATATATATATATATATATATATATATATATATATATATATATGAGCGAGTTAGCAATAATTTTCTCGCGTCCTTTCCGACCTGGCGAAGTTACTGGGACGAAGCTACCGGCAGAGTTTTAGAACTCTGAATCACTTGGAGAGGAAATTCTGAACCCTGAGATGCTGAAATTTTTATTTTCCATCCTTGAAGGTGGGGATGGTACTGCCCCCCAGCAGATGCCGTCGTCAGAGACCATCAGATCTTCTATTACCTGGCTTTAACATGTCCTTCGGTAGACACACTCATCATAAACCATTAGGTCTTTTGTTGTCTGTGTTTCCCATATATTCCATCAGATAGCCTTGTCATAGACCATCAGGTTGTCAATTACCTGGCTTTTCCATGTACTATCTATGTCCTCCAACAGATAACCCGTCATAGACCAACAGATCTCCTGTTATCTCTCCTTCCCATGTCCTCCACCAGATAATCTCGTCACTAACCATAAGGTCTTCCGTTATCTGCCTTTCCCATGTGCTATTGATGTCCTCCAGCAGATTACTTTGTTATAGACCATCAGTTCTTTTGTTATCTGGCTTTCCATTGTAATCTCCTCCAGTAGATAACCTTGTAATAGACCATCAGGTCTCTTGTTATCTAAGTTTTCCCATGTCCTACCCATGACCTTCAGCAATCCCATGTACTGTTGCTGTCCTCCAGCAGATAATCTCGTCATAGATCATCAGGTCTCCTCTGACTGGCTTTCCTATGTACTCCATTGTGACTCTATGTCAAAAGAAGTTGTGAGAATGTATATATATATATATATATATATATATATATATATATATATATATATATATATATATATATATATATATATATATATATATATATATATATATATGTATATATAAATATATATATATATATATATATATATATATATATATATATATATATATATATATATATATATATATATATGTAAATATATGTATATGTAAATATATGTATGTATATATGTAAACATATATGCATATGTATATATATATATATATATATATATATATATATATATATATATATATATATATATATATATACATATTCCTTGGGTGTCGTAGAAGACGACTAAAAGGGAAGGGAGCGTGGGGCTGGAAATCCTCCCCTCTCGTTTTTTTTTTGATTTTCCAAAAGAAGGAACAGAGAAGGGGGCCAGGTGAGGATATTCCCTTAAAGGCCCAGTCCTCTGTTCTTAACGCTACCTCGCTAACGCGGGAAAAGGCGAATGGTATGAAATGCGAATGAAATGAAATATATATATATATATATATATATATATATATATATATATATATATATATATATATATATATATATATATATATAGGGTGGCAGATATAGGGTGTTTTGGTCGAGGTGGTGTGCAAAGTGAGAGGGTTAGGGAAAATGATTTGATAAACAGAGAAGAGGTAGTAAAAGCTTTGCGGAAGATGAAAGCCGGCAAGGCAGCAGGTTTGGATGGTATTGCAGTGGAATTTATTAAGAAAGGGGGTGACTGTATTGTTGACTGGTTGGTAAGGTTATTTAATGTATGTATGACTCATGGTGAGGTGCCTGAGGATTGGCGGAATGCGTGCATAGTGCCATTGTACAAAGGCAAAGGGGATAAGAGTGAGTGCTCAAATTACAGAGGTATAAGTTTGTTGAGTATTCCTGGTAAATTATATGGGAGGGTATTGATTGAGAGGGTGAAGGCATGTACAGAGCATCAGATTGGGGAAGAGCAGTGCGGTTTCAGAAGTGGTAGAGGATGTGTGGATCAGGTGTTTGCTTTGAAGAATGTATGTGAGAAATACTTAGAAAAGCAAATGGATTTGTATGTAGCATTTATGGATCTGGAGAAGGCATATGATAGAGTTGATAGAGATGCTCTGTGGAAGGTATTAAGAATATATGGTGTGGGAGGCAAGTTGTTAGAAGCAGTGAAAAGTTTTTATCGAGGATGTAAGGCATGTGTACGTGTAGGAAGAGAGGAAAGTGATTGGTTCTCAGTGAATGTAGGTTTGCGGCAGGGGTGTGTGATGTCTCCATGGTTGTTTAATTTGTTTATGGATGGGGTTGTAAAGGAGGTGAATGCAAGAGTCCTGGAAAGAGGGGCAAGTATGAAGTCTGTTGGGGATGAGAGAGCTTGGGAAGTGAGTCAATTGTTGTTCGCTGATGATACAGCGCTGGTGGCTGATTCATGTGAGAAACTGCAGAAGCTGGTGACTGAGTTTGGTAAAGTGTGTGGAAGAAGAAAGTTGAGAGTAAATGTGAATAAGAGCAAGGTTATTAGGTACAGTAGGGGTGAGGGTCAAGTCAATTGGGAGGTGAGTTTGAATGGAGAAAAACTGGAGGAAGTGAAGTGTTTTAGATATCTGGGAGTGGATCTGTCAGCGGATGGAACCATGGAAGCGGAAGTGGATCATAGGGTGGGGGAGGGGGCGAAAATTTTGGGAGCCTTGAAAAATGTGTGGAAGTCGAGAACATTATCTCGGAAAGCAAAAATGGGTATGTTTGAGGGAATAGTGGTTCCAACAATGCTGTATGGTTGCGAGGCGTGGGCTATGGATAGAGATGTGCGCAGGAGGATGGATGTGCTGGAAATGAGATGTTTGAGGACAATGTGTGGTGTGAGGTGGTTTGATCGAGTAAGTAACGTAAGGGTAAGAGAGATGTGTGGAAATAAAAAGAGCGTGGTCGAGAGAGCAGAAGAGGGTGTTTTGAAATGGTTTGGGCACATGGAGAGAATGAGTGAGGAGAGATTGACCAAGAGGATATATGTGTCGGAGGTGGAGGGAACGAGGAGAAGAGGGAGACCAAATTGGAGGTGGAAAGATGGAGTGAAAAAGATTTTGTGTGATCGGGGCCTGAACATGCAGGAGGGTGAAAGGAGGGCAAGAAATAGAGTGAATTGGAGTCATGTGGTATACAGGGGTTGACGTGCTGTCAGTGGATTGAAGCAAGGCATGTGAAGCGTCTGGGGTAAACCATGGAAAGCTGTGTAGGTATGTATATTTGCGTGTCTGGACGTGTGTATGTACATGTGTATGGGGGGGGGGGTTGGGCCATTTCTTTCGTCTGTTTCCTTGCGCTACCTCGCAAACGCGGGAGACAGCGACAAAGTATAAAAAAAAAAAAAAAAAAAAAAAAAAAAAAAAAAAAAAAAAAAATATATATGTATATATATATATATATATATATATATATATATATATATATATATATATATATATATATATATATATATATATATATATATATATATATATATATATATATATATATATATATATATATATATATATATATTCCTATGAATCCACGGGGAAAATGAAAAACGAAAAGTTCCCAAGTGCATTTTCGTGTAATAATCACATCATCAAGGGAGACACAAGAGAGAAATATGAGTCAGTTGATATACATCGAAGAGATGAAGCTAGGACACCATTTGGTAAACATGTGATTGTCCAAAACATGATGTGATTATTACAATAAGGTGCACTTCGGAACTTTTCGTGTATCATTTTCCCCGTGGACTCATAGGAATATCTTGATCATGCGCAAAATTGTGATCCTTTCCAATATATATATATATATATATATATATATATATATATATATATATATATATATATATATATATATATATATATATATATATATATATATATATATATATATATATATATATATATATAGTAACGAGTGAGTAACGTAAGGGTAAGAGAGATGTGTGGAAATAAAAAGAGCGTGGTTGAGAGAGCAGAAGAGGGTGTTTTGAAGTGGTTTGGGCACATGGAGAGAATGAGTGAGGAAAGATTGACCAAGAGGATATATGTTTCGGAGGTGGAGGGAACGAGGAGAAGAGGGAGACCAAATTGGAGGTGGAAAGATGGAGTGAAAAAGATTTTGTGTGATCGGGGCCTGAACAAGCAGGAGGGTGAAAGGAGGGCAAGGAATAGAGTGAATTGGAGCGATGTGGTATACCAGGGTTGACGTGCTGTCAGTGGATTGAATCAAGGCATGTGAAGCGTCTGGGGTAAACCATGGAAAGCTGTGTAGGTATGTATATTTGCGTGTGTGGACGTATGTATATACATGTGTATGGGGGGGGTTGGGCCATTTCTTTCGTCTGTTTCCTTGCGCTACCTCGCAAACGCGGGAGACAGCGACAAAGTATAATAAATAAAATAATATATATATATATATATATATATATATATATATATATATATATATATATATATATATATATATATATATATATATATATATGTTGCTCCTTCCCCGCGCTGTTGAATCCAAGTCCTCTCGCTCTACTGACGCACTTCTATGGCACACTTCAGTCCGTAAGCCAGTCTAGCGAGAGCGACCACAACATGGGCCAACAAGGGTAGTTTCCAGTCCTGCTGTCTTTCCTTGTGTGTCTGTCTCTCCCGGTGAACGGAATAGTGCCTAATGTATTTCTACTTTTCCTTATATATATATATATATATATATATATATATATATATATATATATATATATATATATATATATATATATATATATATATATATATATATATATATATATATATATATATATATATATATATATATATATATATATATATATATATATATATATATATATATATATATATATATATATATATATATATATATATATATATATACATATATGCTTGTGGCATGAGAAGAGTGGGAGGTGGGTTGATTAGAAAGGGAAGTGAGTGGTGGGATGAAGAAGTAAGATTATTAGTGAAAGAGAAGAGAGAGGCATTTGGACGATTTTTGCAGGGAAAAAATGCAATTGAGTGGGAGATGTATAAAAGAAAGAGACAGGAGGTCAACAGAAAGGTGCAAGAGGTGAAAAATTAAATTTTAGGGAGAATAAAAAGATGTTCTGGAAGGAGGTAAATAAAGTGCGTAAGACAAGGGAGCAAAGGGGAACTTCAGTGAAGGGCGCAAGTGGGGAGGTGATAACAAGTAGTGGTGATGTGAGGAGATGGAGTGAGTATTTTGAAGGTTTCTTGAATGTGTTTGATGATAGAGTGGCAGATATAGGGTGTTTTGGTCGAGGTGGTGTGCAAAGTGAGAGGGTTAGGGAAAATGATTTCGTAAACAGAGAAGAGGTAGTAAAAGCTTTGCGGAAGATGAAAGCCGGCAAGGCAGCAGGTTTGGATGGTATTGCAGTGGAATTTATTAAAAAAAAGGGGGTGACTGTATTATTGACTGGTTGGTAAGGTTATTTAATGTTTGTATGACTCATGGTGAGGTGCCTGAGGATTGGCGGAATGCGTGCATAGTGCCATTGTACAAAGGCAAAGGTGATAAGAGTGAGTGCTCAAATTACAGAGGTATAAGTTTGTTGAGTATTCCTGGTAAATTATATGGGAGGGGATTGATTGAGAGGGTGAAGGCATGTACAGAGCATCAGATTGGGGAAGAGCAGTGTGGTTTCAGAAATGGTAGAGGATGTGAGGATCAGGTGTTTGCTTTGAAGAATGTATGTGAGAAATTCTTAGAAAAGCAAATGGATTTGTATGTAGCATTTATGGATCTGGAGAAGGCATATGATAGAGTTGATAGAGATGCTCTGTGGAAGGTATTAAGAATATATGGTGTGGGAGGTAAGTTGTTAGAAGCAGTGAAAAGTTTTTATCGAGGATGTAAGGCATGTGTACGTGTAGGAAGAGAGGAAAGTGATTGGTTCTCAATGAATGTATGTTTGCGGCAGGGGTGTGTGATGTCTCCATGGTTGTTTAATTTGTTTATGGATGGGGTTGTTAGGGAGGTGAATGCAAGAGTTTTGGAAAGAGGGGCAAGTATGAAGTCTGTTGTGGATGAGAGAGCTTGGGAAGTGAGTCAGTTGTTGTTCGCTGATGATACAGCGCTGGTGGCTGATTCATGTGAGAAACTGCAGAAGCTGGTGACTGAGTTTGGTAAAGTGTGTGAAAGAAGAAAGTTAAGAGTAAATGTGAATAAGAGCAAGGTAATTAGGTACAGTAGGGTTGAGGGTCAAGTCAATTGGGAGGTAAGTTTGAATGGAGAAAAACTGGAGGAAGTAAAGTGTTTTAGATATCTGGGAGTGGATCTGGCAGCAGATGGAACCATGGAAGCGGAAGTGGATCATAGGATGGGGGAGGGGGCGAAAATCCTGGGAGCCTTGAAGAATGTGTGGAAGTCGAGAACATTATCTCGGAAAGCAAAAATGGGTATGTTTGAAGGAATAGTGGTTCCAACAATGTTGTATGGTTGCTAGGCGTGGGATATGGATAGAGTTGTGGGCAGGAGGATGGATGTGCTGGAAATGAGATGTTTGAGGACAATGTGTGGTGTGAGGTGGTTTGATCGAGTAAGTAACGTAAGGGTAAGAGAGATGTGTGGAAATAAAAAGGGCGTGGTTGAGAGAGCAGAAGAGGGTGTTTTGAAATGGTTTGGGCACATGGAGAGAATGAGTGAGGAAAGATTGACCGAGAGGATATATGTGTCGGAGGTGGAGGGAACGAGGAGAAGTGGGAGACCAAATTGGAGGTGGAAAGATGGAGTGAAAAAGATTTTGTGTGATCGGGGCCTAAACATGCAGGAGGGTGAAAGGAGGGCAAGGAATAGAGTGAATTGGATCGATGTGGTATACCGGGGTTGACGTGCTGTGAAGCGTCTGGGGTAAACCATGGAAAGTTGTGTTGGGCCTGGATGTGGAAAGGGAGCTGTGGTTTCGGGCATTATTGCATGACAGCTAGAGACTGAGTATGAACGAATGGGGCCTTTGTTTTCTTTTCCTAGTGCTACCTCGCACGCATGAGGGGGATTCAATCCACTGACAGCACGTCAACCCCGGTATACCACATCGATCCAATTCACTCTATTCCTTGCCCGCCTTTCACCCTCCTGCATGTTCAGGCCCCGATCACACAAAATCTTTTTCACTCTATCTTTCCACCTCCAATTTGGTCTCCCACTTCTCCTCGTTCCCTCCACCTCCGACACATATATCCTCTTTGTCAATCTTTCCTCGCTCATTCTCTCCTTGTGACCAAACCATTTCAAAGCACCCTCTTCTGCTTTCTCAACCACACTCTTTTTATAACCACACATCTCTCTTACCCTTACATTACTTACTCGATCAAACCGTCTCACGCCACATACTCTCCTTAAACATCTCATTTCCAGAACATCCACACGCCTCCGCACACTCTGTCCAGAGCCCACGCCTCGCAACCATCCAACATTGTTGCAACCACTATTCCTTCAAACATACCCATTTTTGCTTTCCGAGATAATGTTCTCGACTTCCACACATTCTTCAAGGCTTCCAGAATTTTCGCCCCCTCCCCCACCTTATGATTCACTTCCGTTTCCATGGTTCCATCCGCTGCCAGATCCACTCCCAGATATCTAAAACACTTTACTTCCTCCAGTTTTTCTCCATTCAAACTTACCTCCAAATTGAATTGACCCTCAACCCTACTGTACCTAATAACCTTGCTCTTGTTCACATTTACTCTTAACTTTCTTCTTCATGCACTTTACCAAACTCCGTCACCAGCCTCTGCAGTTTCTCACATGAATCAGCCACCAGCGCTGTATCATCAGCGAACAACAACTGACTCACTTCCCAAGCTCTCTCATCCACAACAGATTGCATTCTTGCCCCTCTTTCCAAAACTCTTGCATTCACCTCCCTAACAACCCCATCCATAAACAAATTAAACAACCATGGAGACATCACACACCCCTCCCGCAAACCTACATTCACTGAGAACCAATCACTTTCCTCTCTTCCTACACGTACACATGCCTTACATCCTCGATAAAAACTTTTCACTGCTTTTAACAACTCGCCTCCCACACCATATATTCTTAATACCTTCCACAGAGCCTCTCTATCAACTCTACCTTATGCTTTCTCCAGATCCATAAATGCTACGTACAAATCCATTTGCTTTTCTAAGTATTTCTCACATACATTCTTCAAAGCAAACACCTGATCCACACATCGTCTACCACTTCTGAAACCACACTGCTCTTCCCCAATCTGATGTTTTATACATGCCTTCACCCTCTCAATCAATACCCTCCCATATAATTTACCAGGAATACTCAACAAACTTATACCTCTGTAATTTGAGCACTCACTCCTATCCCCTTTGCCTTTGTACAATGGCACTATGCACGCATTCCGCCAATCCTCAGGCACCTCACCATGAATCATACATATATTAAATAACCTTATTAACCAGTCAACAATTCAGTCACCCCATTTTTTAATAAATTCCACCGTAATACCATCCAAACCTGCTGCCTTGCCGGCTTTCATCTTCCGCAAAGCTTTTAATACCTCTTTTCTGTTTACCAAATCATTTTCCCTAACCCTCTCACTTTGCACACCACCTCGACCAAAACACCCTATATCTGCCACTCTATCATCAAACACATTCAAGAAACCTTCAAAATACTCACTCCATCTCCTCACATCACCATCACTTGTTATCACCTCCCCATTAGCCCCCTTCACTGACGTTCCCATTTGCTTCCTTGTCTTACGCACTTTATTTACCTCCTTCCAAAACATCTTTTTATTCTCCCTAGAATTTAATGATTCTCTCTTACCTCAACTCTCATTTGCCCTCTTTTTCACGTCTTGCACCTTTCTCTTGACCTCCCGCCTCTTTCTTTTATACATCTTCCACTCATTTGTATTTTTTCCCTGCAAATATCGTCCAAATGCCTCTCTCTTCTCTTTCACCAATAATCTTACTTCTTCATCCTACCACTCACTACCCTTTCTAATCAACCCACCTCCCACTCTTCTCATGCCACAATCATCTTTTGCGCAAGCCGTCACTGCTTCCCTAAATACATCCCATTCCTCCCCCACTCCCCTTACCTCCTTTGTTCTCACCTTTTTCCATTCTGTACTCAGTCTCTCCAGGTACTTCCTCACACAAGTCTCCTTCCCAAGCTCACTTACTCTCACCACTCTCTTCACCCCAACATTCTCTATTCTTTTCTGAAAACCCCTGCAAATCTTCACCTTCGCCTCCACAAGATAATGATCAGACATCCCTCCAGTTACACCTCTCAGCACATTAACATCCAAAAGTCTCTCTTTCGCGCGCTTATCAATTAAAACGTAATCCAATAATGCTCTCTGGCCATCTCTCCTACTTACATACGTATATTTATGTATACCTCGCTTTTTGAACCAGGTATTCCCAATCACCAGTCCTTTTTCAGCACACAAATCTACAAGCTCTTCACCATTTTCATTTACAACACTGAACACCCCATGTGTACCAATTATTCCCTCAACTGCCACATTACTCACCTTTGCATTGAAATCACCCATTACTATAACCCGGTCTTGTGCATCAAAACCACTAACACACTCATTCAGCTGCTCCCAAAACACTTGCCTCTCATGATGTTTCTTCTCATGCCCAGGTGCATATGCACCAATAATCACCCATCTCTCTCCATCAACTTTCAGTTTTACCCATATCAATCTAGAATTAACTCTTTTACACTGTATCACATACTCCCACAACTCCTGTCTCAGGAGTCGTGCTCTTGTAATCTCACTAACCCCTGATTTTACTCCCAAGACATTCCCAAACCACTCTTCCCCTTTAACCTTGAGTTTCGTTTCACTCAGAGGCAAAACGTCTAGGTTCCTTTCCTCAAACATACTACCTATATCTCCCTTTTTTTCATCTCGGTTACATCCACACACATTTAGACACCCCAATCTGAACCTTCGAGGAGGATGAGCACTCCCCGCGTGACTCCTTCTCCTGTTTCCCCTTTTAGAAAATGGAATATATATATATATATATATATATATATATATATATATATATATATATATATATATATATATATATATATATATATATATATATATATATATATATATATATATATTATCCCTGGGGATAGGGGAGAAAGAATACTTCCCACGTATTCCCTGCGTGTCGTAGAAGGCGACTAAAAGGGGAGGGAGCGGGGGGCTGGAAATCCTCCCCTCCCAATTTTTTTTAATTTTCCAAAAGAAGGAACAGAGAAGGGGGCCAAGTGAGGATATTCCCTCAGTGGCCCAGTTCTCTGTTCTTAACGCTACCTCGCTAACGCGGGAAATGGCGAATAGTTTGAAAAAAAAAAAATATATATATATATATATTTATACTATTTTATCATACTTTGTCGCAATCTCCCGCGTTAGCGAGTTAGCGCAAGGAAACAGACGAACGAATGGCCCAACCGACCCACATACTCATGTATATACATACACGTCCCTACACACATATATACATACCTATACATCTCAACGTACACACATATATATATATACACACACAGACACATAGATATATACACATGTATATAATTGTTATTTTCTGCCCTTATTCATTCCCATAGCCACCCCGCCACACATGAAATGACAGGCCCCTCCCCCCGCATGTGCACTAGGTAGGGGTAAGAAAAGACAACAGTCTCTAGCTGTCATGTATAATGCACCAAAACCATAGCTCCCTCTCCACATCCAGGCCCCATAAAACTTTTCATGGTTTACCCCAGACGCTTCACATGCCTGGTTCAATCCATTGACAGCACGTCGACCCCGGTATACTACATCGTTCCAATTCACTCTATTCCCTACACGCCTTTCACCCTCCTGCATGTTCAGGCCCCGATCACTCAAAATCTTTTCCACTCCATCTCTCCACCTCCAATTTGGTCTCCCACTTCTCCTCGTTCCCTCCACCTCTGACACATATATCCTCTTTGTCAATCTTTCCTCACTCATCCTCTCCATGTGACCAAACCATTTTCAAACACCCTCTTATGGTCTCTCAACCACACTCTTTTTATTACCACACATCTCTCTTACTCTTTCATTACTTATTCGATCAAACTACCCAACACCATATATTGTCCTCAGACATCTCATTTCCAGCACATCCACCCTCCTCCGCACAACTCTATCTATAGCCCAAGCCTCGCAACATACCCATTTTTGCTTTCCAAAATAATGTTCTCGACTTCCACACATTTTTCAACGCTTCTAGAACTTTCGCCCTATCCCTATCTCCCCATAACACACACACACACACACACACACACACACCTGCACACTATACAATACATTTAGGTCATTACACACACCCATAACCTAATCGTTCGACTTTTTTTTTTCACGGCCATGACAAAGTTGATAGACCGAGAGAATCTATTTACCCTTAAAATCCTTAATAGGTTTCATGAAAAATCCATTCACTGCTAGTTGAACCGTTACAGATAGCCAAGGGAAGATTATACAGATGATTGTATCTGTAAGATATACATTTAGCTTCGTGGATGATATTTTGATAGTCTATCTCTTAAGGTGTTTCCTTGCAGAGAACGTGTTATGTCTCTTGAATGATGGGTCAGTGTGTTATCTAATCAAGGTGTTTATCCTCATTTTCTGCTGTAAATTTGTTTTACTGCTGTCATAATGCGGAATTTTAGAAACTGTAAGAGGGTCTTTTATATGTACACAGTATTTGATCGTTTAACCTCTGATATCAGGGCTTGTGTGGGGATAGTACCAGTGTCTCTTTTATGATATCGTGTATGCATGGTTGTAGGGAAGCAGTGTGCTAGATCACGTCAAACTCGGCAAGCTGATGAGTCAAATGATTACATTGTAGCCATTGGCAACCCAAGGGTGGGACGTTTTTATAACTGTTTATTTCCCTACACCTTGAAGCTTTGGAAACTCTTTATTTACCCTGTCATGTCTTTCCCAGTAACTATGACCCGGCACATCCTATAAGACAGGCTTTTCGCCTCTTCCAAATTTCTTAGATACTTTTCCTTGTCTCTTCTTTTTCCCTTTCACTAACATCTCTATATTTCAATTAAGGCCCGGCTTTTGAATGTGGACTTCTGTCTGTGACTGGAGCCTTCAACGTAAAAAACAAATCTTAAGATGGCAGTAAACACGTATCATAAAAGATGACTTGAAAATATATTTCATAATCTATCAAAGTGATTTTCTCACTATGGATATGTAAGTTCTGTAAGTCAAATGTGTGACTTCTGTTAGTTAAATGGTTAACCGAGACACTGTATGAGTTAAGTGTGTGTTCAAGATGGTTAAGTGTGAGTTCTATAAGTTTAAGTGTGTGCTCTCTAAGTTAAGGGTGTGTGCTCTATAAGTTAAGTGTGTGTTCTGTCAGTTGAATTGGTTTAAGTGTGAGTTTTATAGTGTTGAATGGTTGTGTTGCGAGTGTGAAAAGTCTTTTTTTTTTTCTCCTAGAGCCATTTTGTGTGTGTGTGTGTGTGTGTGTGTGTGTGTGTGTGTGTGTGTGTGTGTGTGTGTGTGTGTGTGTGTGTGTGTGTGTGTGTGTGTGTGATGATCATGTTGCTGGCCATAGTAAGGACATTGTGAGCATATGATGACGTTTTCGAGTCATATATGTAGTGTATGTGTGCAGTGTCTCGGTTATCGCGTACCCTCTCACCAGTACGCCCAAATGTTATCCAGTAAATAAAAAAAGCTTATGTAAATAAGCTGTGAAGTTATGGAATTAAGTCTTGGTCATTTAATCTTCATCATGGTCCATTTATTCTGGAATTACTGGTGAAATTGCTTTGATTAAAGGTGATTTCTAGATTGATTGACCGGGATGTGTTTTCCTTTTTGTTTCGCGGAGATCCGTTGATACAGAGATGGATAGAAGTGTGTTGATACTACTCCTGTATTCCGACATTATGTATCTCCTGTATTCCTGTATCATGTGTCTACTGAAATGAGAAGGAAATGAATTCATCGGCTGGAACAAAATTGCACACCAAATATGGCTCTTAAAACTCGTAAATCACAGTCATAAATCACGCAGTCATAAATCACATAAGAAATGATGAGGAAATTTTCCAAGCACTCTTTATTGCTCGTCCTTGACTGAAAGACGAATGACGTAATACGAAGGGTGGCGGTCCTCATAAATTCTCGGCAATATGAGCCAGACTTGTATTACGATTTTCCTCATATATATGTATATATATATATATATATATATATATATATATATATATATATATATATATATATATATATATGAGCGCAAATGGAGAGGTGATAACAAGTAGTGGTGATGTGAGAAGGAGATGGAGTGAGTATTTTGAAGGTTTGTTGAATGTGTTTGATGATAGAGTGGCAGATATAGGGTGTTTTGGTCGAGGCGGTGTGCAAACTGAGAGGGTTAGGGAAAATGATTTGGTAAACAGAGAAGAGGTAGTGAAAGCTTTGCGGAAGATGAAAGCCGGCAAGACAGCAGGTTTGGATGGTATTGCAGTGGAATTCATTAAAAAAGGGGGTGACTGTATTATTGACTGGTTGGTAAGTTGGTAAAGTTATTTAATGTATGTATGACTCATGGTGAGGTGCCTGAGGATTGGCGGAATGCGTGCATAGCGCCATTGTACAAAGGCAAAGGGGATAAGAGTGAGTGCTCAAATTACAGAGGTATAACTTTGTTGAGTATTCCTGGTAAATTATATGGGACGGTATTGATTGAGAGGGTGAAGGCATGTACAGAGCATCAGATTGGGGAAGAGCAGTGTGGTTTCAGAAGTGGTAGAGGATGTGTGGATCAGGTGTTTGCTTTGAAGAATGTATGTGTGAAATACTTAGAAAAGCAAATGGATTTGTATGTAACATTTATGGATCTGGAGAAGGCATATGATAGAGTTGATAGAGATGCTCTGTAAAAGGTATTAAGAATATACGGAGTGGGAGGCAAGTTGTTAGAAACAGTGAAAAGTTTTTATCGAGGATGTAAGGCATGTGTACGTGTAGGAAGAGAGGAAAGTGATTGGTTCTCAGTGAATGTAGGTTTGCGGCAGGGGTGTGTGATGTCTCCATGGTTGTTTAATTTGTTTATGGATGGGGTTGTTAGGGAGATGAATGCAAGAGTTTTAGAAAGAGGGGCAAGTATGAAGTCTGTTGTGGATGAGAGAGCTTGGGAAGTGAGTCAGTTGTTGTTCGCTGATGATACAGCGCTGGTGGCTGATTCATGTGAGAAACTGCAGAAGCTGGTGACTGAGTTTGATAAAGTGTGTGAAAGAAGAAAGTTAAGAGTAAATGTGAATAAGAGCAAGGTTATTAGGTACAGTAGGGGTGAGGGTCAAGTCAATTGGGAGGTGAGTTTGAATGGAGAAAAACTGGAGGAAGTGAAGTGTTTTAGATATCTGGGAGTGGATCTGGCAGCGGATGGAACAATGGAAGCGGAAGTGGATCATAGGGTCGGGGGAGGGGGCGAAAATTCTGGGAGCCTTGAAGAATGTGTGGAAGTCGAGAACATTATCTCGGAAAGCAAAAATGGGTATGTTTGAAGGAATAGTGGTTCCAACAATGTTGTATGGTTGCGAGGCGTGGGCTATGGATAGAGTTGTGCGCAGGAGGATGGATGTGCTGGAAATGAGATGTTTGAGGACAATGTGTGGTGTGAGGTGGTTTGATCGAGTAAGTAACGTAAGGGTAAGAGAGATGTGTGGAAATAAAAAGAGCGTGGTTGAGAGAGCAGAAGAGGGTGTTTTGAAATGGTTTGGGCACATGGAGAGAATGAGTGAGGAAAGATTGACCAAGAGGATATATGTGTCGGAGGTGGAGGGAACGAGGAGAAGTGGGAGACCAAATTGGAGGTGGAAAGATGGAGTGAAAAAGATTTGTGTGATCGGGGCCTGAACATGCAGGAGGGTGAAAGGAGGGCAAGGAATAGAGTGAATTGGATCGATGTGGTATACCGGGGTTGACGTGCTGTCAGTGGATTGAATCAGGGCATGTGAAGCGTCTGGGGTAAACCATGGAAAGCTGTGTAGGTATGTATATTTGCGTGTGTGGACGTATGTATATACATGTGTATGGGGGGTGGGTTGGGCCATTTCTTTCGTCTGTTTTCTTGCGCTATATATATATATATATATATATATATATATATATATATATATATATATATATATATATATATATATATATATACGAATAAAGTGCATATGAACGCGCACCTTCATAGAACATACAAACCTCCAACAGCCAGGATCGAACCCGGGACCCCTGTGCAAGAGGCAAGCATGTATTTCGAATAGTTGTTTCCTATTATACAGTCCCATAGCCTAGCGGTTAGCATGCCTGCCTCTTGCACAGGGGTCACGGGTTCGATCCTGGCTGTTGGAGGTTTGTATGATATATATATATATGTATATATATATATATATATATGCATATATATATATATATATATATATGTATATATATATATATATATATATATATATATATATTCCTATGAGTCCACGGGGAAAATGATTATTACACGAAAGTGAACTTGGGACTTATCGTGTTTCACTTCCCCGTGGACTTGTAGGAATATATATATATATATATATATATATATATATATATATATAAGGCTACGTTTAGTGTACATAAATGTTCTAGATAATATAAACCTGATTTACAACATTGGGATGCTTATGAATGACGTCATGTGACGTTGGGCGGCTCGATTAGTGGAAAGGGGCAAAGGTAGGAATCCTACCTTCTTACCTATTTACCTACTTCTGCTACCTATCAAACTTCCAAACCACTCACTTACCCATCTACTTACCCACCTACCTACTTACCTCACCACCCACCCACTTACCTATCTTACTAAATACTTACCCACCTACCCACTCGCTTATCTGCCCACCCATCTAATAACCCACTTACTTACCTTCCTAGCCACGTACGCACTTACCTACCTACCCACCTACTTTAAAGGCAGAGAGAGAGAGAGAGAGAGAGAGAGAGAGAGAGAGAGAGAGAGAGAGAGAGAGAGAGAGAGAGAGAGAGATTACACCCCAAGCTTGTCTGAAGCAGCGAGTTAGGAGAGAATATGAGCGAGAGATCGAGGCGAGCGTCTGTCACTGGGTGGAGACGCCTCTCCCAGCACTGTGATGATCATGTCAAGGATGTATAATGCCTTGGCCTGGAGACTATATCTGTCCCGGCTCAAGGACGTGCAAACGATGATTATGAAGATGAGGGGCAGCTGGTCGAACCCCGTGGTTGAAAGGCTGTCGAAGCTCGAGGCGAGTCCGACTGATATAGAAAAAAGAGGAAAGTTAGTTGAATAAAAGTTTCCTCTTCCTAATTTGCATGGGGGCAATGATTAAATAGAAACGAAAATATTTTCCTGTATAAGCGGATTAATGTGATTAATTGATCATTTGATGAGATTATTCGTCAGGACAAACTTAACAAAGATATTTCATTTTGGGTGACGAACCAAGATCTCAGAAAATACGCCAGGGTTGAACGCATAGGTTCGAATCTTGGTCGTGGTAATTGCTCCACAGTCATACCAGATGTTCATCCATTCCAAAGGTGTTGGTCGAAGAAATGGGTATGTGGGCTCAGAGTAGGGCGTATATATATATATATATATATATATATATATATATATATATATATATATATATATATATATATATATATATATATATATATATATATATATATACGTATATATTATCCCTGGGGATAGAGAAGAAAAAATATTTCCCACGTATTTTTAGCGTGTCGTAGAAGGCGAGTAAAAGGGGAGGGAGCGGGGAGCTGGAAATCCTCCCTTCTTGTTTTTAAATTTCCAAAAAAAGGAACAGAGAAAGGGGCCAAGTGAGGATATTCCCTCAAAGGCTTAGTCCTCTTTTCTTAACGCTACCTCGCTAACGCGGGAAATGGCGAATTGTACAAAAAAAAATATATTCATACACATACACATGTAGTGCTAAATATTTGACTTTATTCTCTCTTCATACTTGCTTACTTCCCATATAAGCAGTGTCTCCACAAACAAACATTTGGACTGTAGAAGTATCTCTGTATATCAAAAAAGAATCCAATTCTGGGACATAACTATGAAATATCTGATAAATATGCATCGGAACATGTGAATATTACTTTTAATGAATAGAGTGTTATGCATAAAATGCCTACGGTCGAGAGCATTATTTTTATACATATTTTTCATAAACTTTTAGAACCAGGATGAATTTTCTGAATTTTGATGACCTCTTTTGCATGAACTCTCTCGAATACTTATCATAGTTATTGCTCTACGTCTCATGCATATATATATATATATATATATATATATATATATATATATATATATATATATATATATATATATCCCTGGGGATAGGGGAGAAAGAATACTTCCCACGTATTCCCTGCGTGCCGCACAAGGCGACTAAAAGTAGAGGGAGCGGGTGGCTGGAAATCCTACCCTCTCGTTTTTTTTTTTTTTTTTTAGTTTTCCAAAAGAAGGAAGAGAGAAGGGGAACCGGGTGAGGATATTCCCTCAAATGCCCAGTCCTCTGTTCTTAACGCTACCTCTCTAACGCGGGAAATGGCGAATAGTATGAAAGATATATATATATATATATATATATATATATATATATATATATATATATATATATATATATATATATATATATATATATATATATATTTATATATATATATACATATATATATATATATATATATATATATATATATATATATATATATATATATATATATATATATATATATATATATATATATATATATATATATATATATATACATATATATATATATATATATATATATATATATATATATATATATATATATATATATATATATATATATATATATATATATTTCTAAGTATTTCTCTGTACATGCCTTCATGTGGTATACCGGGGTCGACGTGCTGTCAATGGATTGAACCAGGGCATGTGAAGTGTCTGGGCTAAACCATGGAAATTTCTGTAGGGCCTGGATGTGGAAAGGGAGCTGTGGATTCAGTGAATTATTGTATGACAGCTAGAGACTGAGCGTGAACGAATGTGGCCTTTGTTGTCTTTTCCTAGCGCTTCCTCGCACACATGTGGGGGGAGAGGGTTGTTATTTCATGTGTGGCCGGTTGGCGATGGGAATGAATAAAGGCAGATAGTATGAATTATGTACATGTGTATATATGTATATATCTGTGTGTGTTTATATATGTATACGTTGAGATGTATAGGTATGTATATTTGTGTGTGTGTGGACGTATATGTATATACATGTGTATTGGGGGTGGGTTAGGCCATTTCTTTCGTCTGTTTCCTTGCGCTACCTCGCAAACGCGGGAGACAGCGACAAAGCAAAATAATAAAAAGAAAATAAGAAAAGCAAATGGATTTGTATGTAGCATTTATGGATCTGGAGAAGGCATATGATAGAGTTGATAGAGATGCTCTGTGGAAAGTATTAAGAATATATAGTGTAGGAGGCAAGTTGTTAGAAGCAGTGAAAAGTTTTTATCGAGGATGTAAGGCATGTGTAAGTGTAGGAAGAGAGGAAAGTGATTGGTTCTCAGTGAATGTAGGTTTACGGCAGTGGTGTGTGATGTCTCCATGGTTGTTTAATTTGTTTATGGATGTGGTTGTTAGGGAGGTGAATGCAAGAGTTTTGGAAAGAGGGGCAAAAATTAAGTCTGTTGTGGATGAGAGAACTTGGGAAGTTAATCAGTTGTTGTTCGCTGATGACACAGCGCTGGTGGCTGATTCGTGTGAGAAACTGCAGAAGCTGGTGACTGAGTTTGGTAAAGTGTGTGAAAGAAGAAAGTTAAGAGTAAATGTGAATAAGAGCAAGGTAATTAGGTACAGTAGGGTTGAGGGTCAAGTCAATTGGGAGGTAAGTTTGAATGGAGAAAAACTGGAGGAAGTAAAGTGTTTTAGATATCTGGGAGTGGATCTGGCAGCGGATGGAACAATGGAAGCGGAAGTGAATCATAGGGTGTGGGAGGGGGCGAAAATCCTGGGAGCCTTGAAGAATGTGTGGAAGTCGAGAACAATATCTCGGAAAGCAAAAATGGGTATGTTTGAAGGAATAGTGGTTCCAAAAATGTTGTATGGTTGCGAGGCGTGGGCTATGGATAGAGTTGTGCGCAGGAGGGTGGATGTGCTGGAAATGAGATGTTTGGGGACAATGTGTGGTGTGAGGTGGTTTGATCGAGTAAGTAATGTAAGGGTAAGAGAGATGTGTGTAAATAAAAAGAGCGTGGTTGAGAGAGCAGAGAGGGTGTTTTGAAATAGTTTGGGCACATGGAGAGAATGAGTGAGGAAAGATTGACCAAGAGGATATATGTGTCGGAGGTGTAGGGAACGAGGAGAAGTGGGTGACCAAATTGGAGGTGGAAAGATGGAGTGAAAAAGATTTTGTGTGATCGGGGCCTGAACATGCAGGAGGGTGAAAGGCGGGCAAGGAATAGAGTGAATTGGATCGATGTGGTATACCGGGGTTGACGTGCTGTCAGTGGATTGAATCAGGGCATGTGAAGCGTCTGGGGTAAACCATGAAAAGTTGTGTGGGGCCTGGATGTGGAAAGGAAGCTGTGGTTTCGGGCATTATTGCATGACAGCTAGAGACTGAGTGTGAAGAAATGGGGCCTTTGTTGTCTTTTCCTAGTGCTACCTCGCACACATGAGGGGGGAGGGGGTTGGTATTCCATGTGTGGCGAGGTGGCGATGGGAATGAATAAAGGCAGACAATGTGAATTGTGTGCATGGGTATATATGTATGTGTCTGTGTATGTATATATATGTGTACATTGAGATGTATAGGTATGTATATTTGCGTGTGTGGACGTGTATGTATATACATTGTGTATGGGGGTGGGTTGGGCCATTTCTTTCGTCTGTTTCCTTGCGCCACCTCGCAAACGCGGGAGACAGCGACAAAGCAAAAAAAAAAAATATATATATATCGTCCCTCTAGTTGTGGGAGTATGTGATAGAATGTAAGAAAGTAAATTCTCGATTAATATGGGTAAAACTGAAAGTTGATGGAGAGAGATGGGTGATTATTGGTGCATATGCACCTTGGCATGAGAAGAAAGATCATGAGTGGCAAGTGTTTTGGGAGCAGCTGAATGAGTGTTTTAGTGGTTTTGATGCACGAGACCGGGTTATAGTGATGGGTGATTTGAATGCAAAGGTGAGTAATGTGGCAGTTGAGGGAATAATTGGTATACATGGGGTGTTCAGTGTCGGAAATGGAAATGGTGAAGAGCTTGTATATATATATATATATATATATATATATATATATATATATATATATATATATATATATATATATATATATTTTTTTTTTTTTCTCTCTTTTTTTTTTGCTTTGTCGCTGTCTCCCGCGTTTGCGAGGTAGCGCAAGGAAACAGACGAAAGAAATGGCCCAACCCACCCCCATACACATGTATATACATACGTCCACACACGCAAATATACATACCTACACAGCTTTCCATGGTTTACCCCAGACTCTTCACATGCCTTGATTCAATCCACTGACAGCACGTCAACCCCGGTATACCACATCGCTCCAATTCACTCTATTCCTTGCCCTCTTTTCACCCTCCTGCATGTTCAGGCCCTGATCACACAAAATCTTTTTCACTCCATCTTTCCACCTCCAATTTGGTCTCCCTCTTCTCCTCGTTCCCTCCACCTACGACACATATATCCTCTTGGTCAATCTTTCCTCACTCATTCTATATATATATATATATATATATATATATATATATATATATATATATATATATATATATATATATATATATATATATATATATTATATATATATATATATATATATATATATATATATATATATATATATATATATATATATATATATATATATATATATATATATATATATATATATATATATATATATATATATATATATTCTATATATATATATATATATATATATATATATATATATATATATATATATATATATATATATATATATATATAGTATATATATATATATATATATATATATGTATATTTATCTACACAATCGTCAATAGTAGTTCTCATCAATTTAACCCCTGTATCAATAAGCTTCAATGTCTAAGCTACATTTTTTCCAATTTCACTATTTTCTTGTCAAAGCACCATGTATGAACCATAGCCAGAGGTTCAACCATTATGTGACATTCATTTTTTCATTTCATTTCAAGCTAGAAGTTTCAGTTTTCTAAATTGTTTCTTACATTTTTCACATGTATATAAATGTATGTGTGTGTGTTTATATGTGCGTGTGTGTGTGTATGTGTGTGTATGTGTATATATATATATATGTGTATTATCCCTGGGGATAGGGGTGAAAGAATACTTCCCACGCATTCCTCGCGTGTCGTAGAAAGCGACTAGAGGGGACGGGAGCGGGGGGCCAGAAATCCTCCCCTCCTTGTATTTTTTTTAACTTTCTAAAATGGGAAACACAAGAAGGAGTCACGCGGGGAGTGCTCATCCTCCTCGAAGGCTCAGATTCGGGTGCCTAAATGTGTGTGGATGTAACCAAGATGTGAAAAAAGGAGAGATAGGTAGTATGTTTGAAGAAAGGAACCTGGATGTTTTGGCTCTGAGTGAAACGAAGCTCAAGGGTAAAGGGGAAGAGTGGTTTGGGAATGTCTTGGGAGTAAAGTCAGGGGTTAGTGAGAGGACAAGAGCAAGGGAAGGTTTAGCAGTACTCCTGAAACAGGAGTTGTGGAAGTATGTGATAGTATGTAAGAAAGTAAATTCTCGATTAATATAGGGTAAAACTAAAAGTTGATGGAGAGAGATGGGTGATTATTGGTGCATATGCACCTGGGCATGAGAAGAAAGATCATGAGAGGCAAGTGTTTTGGGAGCAGCTAAATGAGTGTGTTAGTGGTTTTGATGCACGAGACCGGGTTATAGTGTTGGATGATTTGAATGCAAAGGTGAGTAATGTGGCAGTTGAGGGAATAATTGGTATACATGGGGTGTTCAGTGTTGTAAATGGAAATGGTGAAGAGCTTGTAGATTTATGTGCTGAAAAAGGACTGATGATTGGGAATACCTGGTTTAAAAAGCGACATATACAAAAGTATACTTATGTAAGTAGGAGAGATGGCCAGAGAGCGTTATTGGATTACGTGTTAATTGACAGGCGCGCGAAAGAGAGACTTTTGGATGTTAATGTGCTGAGAGGTGCAACTGGAGGGATGTCTGATCATTATCTTGTGGAGGCTAAGGTGAAGATTTGTATGGGTTTTCAGAAAAGAAGAGTGAATGTTGGGGTGAAGAGGGTGGTGAGAGTAAGTGAGCTTGGGAAGGAGACTTGTGCGAGGAAGTACCAGGAGAGACTGAGTACAGAATGGAAAAAGGTGAGAACAATGGAAGTAAGGGGAGTGGGGGAGGAATGGGATGTATTTAGGGAATCAGTGATGGATTGCGCAAAAGATGCTTGTGGCATGAGAAGAGTGGGAGGTGGGTTGATTAGAAAGGGTAGTGAGTGGTGGGATGAAGAAGTAAGAGTATTAGTGAAAGAGAAGAGAGAGGCATTTGGACGATTTTTGCAGGGAAAAAATGAAATTGAGTGGGAGACGTATAAAAGAAAGAGACAGGAGGTCAAGAGAAAGGTGCAAGAGGTGAAAAAAGGGCAAATGAGAGTTGGGGTGAGAGAGTATCATTAAATTTTAGGGAGAATAAAAAGATGTTCTGGAAGGAGGTAAATAAAGTGCGTAAGACAAGGGAGCAAATGGGAACTTCAGTGAAGGGCGCAAACGGGGAGGTGATAACAAGTAGTGGTGATGTGAGAAGGAGATGGAGTGAGTATTTTGAAGGTTTGTTGAATGTGTTTGATGATAGAGTGGCAGATATAGGGTGTTTTGGTCGAGGTGGTGTGCAAAGTGCGAGGGTTAGGGAAAATGAGTTGGTAAACAGAGAAGAGGTAGTAAAAGCTTTGCGGAAGATTAAAGCCGGCGAGGCAGCAGGTTTGGATTGTATTGCAGTGGAATTTATTAAAAAAGGGGGTGACTGTATTGTTGACTGGTTGGTAAGGTTATTTAATGTATGTATGACTCATGGTGAGGTGCCTGAGGATTGGCGGAATGCGTGCATAGTGCCATTGTACAAAGGCAAAGGGGATAAGAGTGAGTGCTCAAATTACAGAGGTATAAGTTTGCTGAGTATTCCTGGTAAATTATATGGGAGGGTATTGATTGAGAGGGTGAAGGCATGTACAGAGCATCAGATTGGGGAAGAGCAGTGTGGTTTCAGAAGTGGTAGAGGATGTGTGGATCAGGTGTTTGCTTTGAAGAATGTATGTGAGAAATACTTAGAAAAGCAAATGGATTTGTATGTAGCATTTATGGATCTGGAGAAGGCATATGATAGAGTTGATAGAGATGCGCTATGGAAGGTATTAACAATATATGGTGTGGGAGGCAAGTTGTTAGAAGCAGTGAAAAGTTTTTATCGAGGATGTAAGGCTTGTGTACGTGTAGGAAGAGAGGAAAGTGATTGGTTCTCAGTGAATGTAGGTTTGCGGCAGGGGTGTGTGATGTCTCCATGGTTGTTTAATTTGTTTATGGATGTGGTTGTTAGGGAGGTAAATGCAAGAGTTTTGGAAAGAAGGGCAAGTATGCAGTCTGTTGTGGATGAGACAGCTTGGGAAGTGAGTCAGTTGTTGTTCGCTGATGATACAGCGCTGGTGGCTGATTCATGTGAGAAACTGCAGAAGCTGATGACTGAGTTTGGTAAAGTGTGTGAAAGAAGAAAGTTAAGAGTAAATGTGAATAAGAGCAAGGTTATTAGGTACAGTAGGGTTGAGGGTCAATTCAATTGGGAGGTGAGTTTGAATGGAGAAAAACTGGAGGAAGTGAAGTGTTTTAGATATCTGGGAGTGGATCTGGCAGCGGATGGAACCATGGAAGCGGAAGTGGATCATAGGGTGGGGGAGGGGGCGAAAATTCTGGGAGCCTTGAAGAATGTGTGGAAGTCGAGAACATTATCTCGGAAAGCAAAAATGGGTATGTTTGAAGGAATAGTGGTTCCAACAATGTTGTATGGTTGCGAGGCGTGGACTATGGATAGAGTTGTGCGCAGGAGGATGGACGTGCTGGAAATGAGATGTTTGAGGACAATGTGTGGTGTGAGGTGGTTTGATCGAGTAAGTAACGTAAGGGTAAGAGAGATGTGTGGAAATAAAAAGAGTGTGGTTGAGAGAGCAGAAGAGGGTGTTTTGAAATGGTTTGGTCACATGGAGAGAATGATTGAGGAAAGATTGACCAAGAGGATATATGTGTCGGAGGTGGAGGGAACGAGGAGAAGAGGGAGACCAAATTGGAGGTGGAAAGATGGAGTGAAAAAGATTTTGTGTGATCGGGGCCTGAACATGCAGGAGGGTGAAAGGAGGGCAAAGAATAGAGTGAATTGGAGCGATGTGGTATACCGGGGTTGACGTGCTGTCAGTGGATTGAATCAAGGCATGTGAAGCGTCTGGGGTAAACCATGGAAAGCTGTGTAGGTATGTATATTTGCGTGTGTGGACGTGTGTATGTACATGTGTATGGGGGGGGGGGGGTTGGGCCATTTCTTTCGTCTGTGTCCTTGCGCTACCTCGCAAACGCGGGAGACAGCGAGAAAGCAAAAAAAAAAAAAATATATATATATATATATATAAATATATATATATATATATATATATATATATATATATATATATATATATATATATATATATATATATATATATATATATATATATATATATATATATATATATATATATATTTACATCAACCAACACATGCACTCACAAAATAACTCATGTACATATAATTATAGTCAACTCAAATAAATGAGGTATGTCATAAGCAATAAAGCTACGTTCTTCCTTGAATTTGTTGTATAAAGAACCTTGAGAGAACTGCACATTAATTATGACCACATCAACTGCAAATTAGATAGACGCTTTTTGGGGTATTAGAGAGCGTGCAACGCGTCGGTAATAATAGTTAGATGGATTGTAAGTCTGGAGTAAAAGTTGCCTGATGACATCTAGCACTTACAAACACACACACGCACACACACACACATGCACACACACACACACACACATACACACACACACACACACACACACACACACACACACACACACACACACACACACACACACACAGACACAGACACAGACACACAAAGACCTTCGTGGTGTAGCACTCAGCGTTACTGACTAATACGAATGCACAGGGGATCATACCTGTATAGGTTCGGATCCTGGTTAGGTTCAGCTTGTTCACGGTCCACCCAGCTGCTCATCTTTCCGTAGGCGCTGATCGATCAAAAAGGTGACTGGCTTGGGATAGGGTATATCTTTGTATATATATGTATATAGGGGAGAAAGAATACTTCCCACGCATTACTCGCGTGTCGTAGAAGGCGACTGAAGGGGACGGGAGCGAGAGGCTAGAAACCCTCCCCTCCTTGTATTTTGATTTTCTAAAAGGAGAAACAGAAGAAGTCACGAGGGGAGTGCTCATCCTCCTCGAAGGCTCAGATTGGGGTGTCTAAATGTGTGTGGATGTAACCAAGATGTGAAAAAAGGAGAGATAGATAGTATGTTTAAGGAAAGGAACCTGGATGTTTTGGCTCTGAGTGAAACGAAGCTCAAGGTTAAAGGGGAAGAGTGGTTTGGGAATGTCTTGGGAGTAAAGTCAGGAGTTAGTGAGAGGATAGGAGCAAGGGAAGGAGTAGCACTACTCCTGAAACAGGAGTTGTGGGAGTATGTGATAGAGTGTAAGAAAGTAAATTCTAGATTGATGTGGGTAAAACTGAAAGTTGATGGAGAAAGATGGGAGATTATTGGTACATATGCACCTTGGAATGAGAAGAAAAATCATGAGAGGCAAGTTGTTTGGGAGCAGCTGAATGAGTGTGTTAGTGATTTTCATGCACAAGACCGGGTTATAGTCATGGGTGATTTGAATGCAAAAGTGAGTAATGTGGCAGTTAAGGGAATAATTGGTATACATGGGGTGTTCAGTGTTGTAAATGGAAATGGTGAAGAGCTTGTAGATTTATGTGTTGAAAAAGGACTGGTGATTGGGAATACCTGGTTTAAAAAGCGAGATATACATAAGTATACGTATGTAAGTAGGAGAGATGGCCAGAGAGCGTTATTGGATTACGTGTTAATTGATAGGCAGGCGAAAGAGAGACTTTTGGATGTTAATTGCTAAGAGGGGTAACTGGATGGATGTCTGATCATTATCTTGTGGAGGCGAAGGTGAAGATTTGTATGGGTTTTCAGAAAAGAAGAGAGAATGTTGGGGTGAAGAGAGTGGTGAGAGTAAGTGAGCTTGGGAAGGAGACTTGTGTGAGGAAGTACCAGGAGAGACTGAGTACAGAATGGAAAAAGGTGAGAACAAAGGAGGTAAGGGGAGTGGGGGAGGAATGGGCTTGCGCAAAAGATGCTTGTGGCATGAGAAGCGTGGGAGGTGGGTTGATTAGAAAGGGCAGTGAGTGGTGGGATGAATAAGTAAGATTATTAGTGAAAGAGAAGAGAGAGGCATTTGGTCGATTTTTGCAGGGAAAAAATGCAAATGAGTGGGAGATGTATAAAAGAAAGAGGCAGGAGATCAAGAGAAAGGTGCAAGAGGTGAAAAAGAGGGCAAATGAGAGTTGGGGTGAGAGAATATCATTGAATTTTAGGGTGAATAAAAAGATGTTTTGGAAGGAGGTAAATAAAGTGCGTAAGACACGGTAGCAAATGGGAACTTCAGCGAAGGGGGCTAATGGGGAGGTGATAACAAGTAGTGGTGATTTGAGAAGGAGATGGAGTGAGTATTTTGAAGGTTTGTTGAATGTGTTTCATGATAGAGTGGCAGATGTGGGGTGTTTTGGTCGAGGTGGTGTGCAAAGTGAGAGGGTTGGGGAAAATGATTTCGTAAACAGAGAAGAGGTAGTAAAAGCTTTGCGGAAGATTAAAGCCGGCAAGGCAGCAGCTTTGGATGGTATTGCAGTGGAATTTATTAAAAAAGGGCGGTGACTGTATTGTTGACTGGTTGGTAAGGTTATTTAATGTATGTATGACTCATGGTGAGGTGCCTGAGGATTGGCGTAAGGCTTGCATAGTGCCGATTGTACAAAGGCAAAGGGGATAGGAGTGGGTGCTCAAATTACAGAGGAATAAGTTTGTTGAGTATTCCTTGTAATCTATATGGGAGGGTATTGATTGAGAGGGTGAAGGCATGTACAGAGCATCAGACTGGGGAAGAGCAGTGTGGTTTCAGAAGTGGTGGAGGATGTGTGGATCAGGTGTTTGCTTTGAGGAATGTATGTGAGAAATACTTAGAAAAGCAATTGGATTTGTATGTAGCATTTATGGATCTGGAGAAGGCATATGATAGAGTTGATAGAGATGCTCTGTGGAAGGTATTAAGAATTTATGGTGTGGGAGGCAAGTTGTTAGAAGCAGTGAAAAGTATTTTATCGAGGATGTAAGGCATGTGTACGTGTAGGAAGAGAGGAAAGTGATTGGTTCTCAGTGAATGTAAGTTTGCGGCAGGGGTGTGTGATGTCTCCATGGTTGTTTAATTTGTTTATGGATGGGGTTGTTAGGGAGGTGAATGCAATGGTCTTGGAAAGAGGGGCAAGTATGCAGTCTGTTGTGGATGAGAGAGCTTGGGAAGTGAGTCATTTGTTGTTCACTGATGATAAAGCGCTTGGTGGCTGATTCATGTAAGAAACTGCAGAAGCTGGTGACTGAGTTTGGTAAAGTGTGTGAAAGAAGAAAGTTGAGAGTCAATGTGAATAAGAGCAAGATTATTAGGTACAGTAGGGTTGAGGGTCAAGTCAATTGGGAGGTAAGTTTGAATGGAGAAAAACTGGAGGAAGTGAAGTGTTTTAGATATCTGGGAGTGGATCTGGCAGCGGGTGGAACCATGGAAACGGAAGTGAATCTTAGAGTGGGGGAGGGGGCGAAAATCCTGGGAGCCTTGAAGAATGTTTGGAAGTCGAGAACATTATCTCGGAAAGCAAAAATGTGTATGTTTGAAGGATTAGTGGTTCCAACAATGGTTTACTGTTGCGAGGCGTTGGCTATGGATAGAGTTGTGCGGATGAGGGAGGATGTGCTAGAAATGAGATGTTTGAGGACAATGTGTGGTGTGAGGTGGTTTGATCGAGTAAGTAATAATAGGGTAAGAGAGATGTGTGGTTATAAAAAGAGTGTGGTTGAGAGAGCAGAAGAGGGTGTTTTGAAATGGTTTGGTCACATGGAGAGAATGAGTGAGGAAAGATTGACGAAGAGGATATATGTATCAGAGGTGGAGACAACGAGGAGAAGTGGGAGACCAAATTGGAGGTGGAAATATGGAATGAAAAAGATTTTAAGTGATCGGGGCCTGAACATGTAGGAGCGTGATAGTCGTGCGAGGAAAAGAGTGAATTGGAACGATGTGGTATACCGGGGTCGACGTGCTGTCAATGGATTGAACCAGGGCTTGTGAAGCGTCTGGGGTAAACCATGGAAAGTTCTATGGGGCCTGGATGAGGAAAGGGAGCAGTGGTTTCGGTGCATTATTACATGATAGCTAGAGACTGAGAGTGAACGAATGTGGCCTTTGTTGTCTTCCTAGTGCTACCTCGCACACATGAGGGTGGAGGGGGTTGTTATATCATTTGTGGCAGGGTGGCGATGGGAATGAATAAAGGCAGACAGTATGAATCATGTACATGTATATATATATATATATATGCATATGTCTGTGTTTGTATATATATTTATACGTTGAGATGTGTAGGTATGTATATTTGCGTGTGTGGACGTGTATGTATATACATGTGTATGTGGGTGGGTTAGGCCATTCTTTTTTCTGTTTCCTTGCGCTACCTCGCTAACCCGGGAGACAGCGACAATGCAAATAGTAATATATATACATATATATATATATATATATATATATATATATATATATATATATATATATATATATTTCTTTTAAACTATTCGCCATTTCCCGCGTTAGCGAGGTAGCGTTAGGAACAGAGGACTGGGCCTTTTTTGGAATATCCTTACCTGGCCCCCTGTGTTCCTTCTTTTGGAAAAAAAAAAAAAAAAAAACCGAGAGGGGAGGATTTCCAGCCCCCCGCTCCCTCCCCTTTTAGTCGCCTTCTACGACACGCAGGGAATACGTGGGAAGTATTCTTAATCCCCTATCCCCAGGGATAATATATATATATATATATATATATATATATATATATATATATATATATATATATATATATATATATATATATATATATATATATATATATATATATATATATATATATATAACAGCCCCATCCATAAACATATCAAACAACCATGGAGACATCACGCACCCCTGCCGCAAACCAACATTCACTGAGAACCAATCACTTTCCTCTCTTCCTACACGTTTACATGCCTTATATCCTCGATAAAAACTTTTCACTGCTTCTAACGACTTGCCTCCCACACCATATATTCTTAATACTTTCCACAGAGGATCTCTGTCAACTCTATCATAAATGCTACCAACAAATCCATTTGCTTTTCTAAGTATTTCTCACATACATTATTCAAAGCAAACATCTGATCCACACATCCTCTACCACTTCTGAAACCATACTGCTCTTCCCCAGTGTGATGCTCTGTACATGCCTTCACCCTCTCAATCAATACCCTCGCATGTAATTTCCCAGGAATACTCAACAAACTTATATATCTGCAATTTGAGCACTCACTTTTATCCACTTTGCCTTTGTACAATGGCACTGTGCAAGCATTCCGCCGATCCTCAGGCACCTCACCATGAGTCATACATATATCAAATAACCTTACCAACCAGTAAACAATACAGTCACCCCCTTTTTTTAATAAATTCCACTGCAATACCATCCAAACCCGCTGCCTTGCCAGCCTTTATCTTCCGCAAAGCTTTTACTACCTCTTCTTTTGGAAAGAGGGGCAAGTATCCAGTCTGCTGTGGATGAGAGAGCTTGGGATTTGAGTCAGTTGTTGTTCGCTGATGATACAGCGCTAGTGGCTGATTCAGATGAGAAACTGCAGAAGCTGGTGACTGAGTTTGGTAAAGTGTGTGAAAGAAGAAAGCTGAGAGTGAATATGAATAAGAGCAAGGTTATTAGGTACAGTAGGGTTGAGGGTGAAGTCAATAGGGAGGTAAGTTTGAATGGAGAAAAACTGGAGGAAGTGAAGTGTTTTAGATATTTGGGAGTGGATTTGGCAGCGGATGGAGCCATGGAAGCCAAAGTGCATTATAAGGTGGGGGAGGGGGCGAAATATCTGGGAGAGTTGAAGAATGTGTGGAAGTCGAGGTTACCTTGGAAAGCAAAAATGTGTATGTTTGACGGAATAGTGGTTCCAACAATGTTATATGGTTGCGAGGCGTGTGCTATAGATAGAGTTGTGCGGAGGAGGGTGGATGTGCTGGAAATGAGATGTTTGAGGATATGTGATGTGAGGTGGTTTGATCGAGTAAGTAATGAAAGTGTAAGAGAGATGTGTGGTAATAAAAAAAGTGTGGTTGAGAGAGCAGTAAAGGGTGTTTTGAAATGGTTTGGTCACATTGAGAGAATGAGAGAGGAAAGATTGCTCTTATTCACATTTACTCTTAACTTTCTTCTTTCACACACTTTACCAAACTCAGTCACCAGCTTCTGCAGTTTCTCACATGAATCAGCCACCAGCGCTGTATCATCAGCGAACAACAACTGACTCACTTCCCAAGCTGTCTCATCCCCAACAGACTTCATACTTGCCCCTCTTTCAAAACTCTTGCATTCACCTCCCTAACAACTCCATCCATAAACAAATTAAACAACCATGGAGACATCACACACCCCTGCCGCAAACCTACCTTCACTGAGAACCAATCACTTTCCTCTCTTCAGTGTTGTAAATGGAAATGGTGAAGAACTTGTAGATTTATGTGCTGAAAAAGGACTGGTGATTGGGAATACCTGGTTTAAAAAGCGATATATACATAAGTATACGTATGTAAGTAGGAGAGATGGCCAGAGAGCGTTATTGGATTACGTGTTAATTAACAGGCGCGCGAAAGAGAGACTTTTGGATGTTAATGTGCTGAGAGGTGCAACTGGAGGGATGTCTGATCATTATCTTGTGGAGGCTAAGGTGAAGATTTGTATGGGTTTTCAGAAAAGAAGAGTGAATGTTGGGGTGAAGAGGGTGGTGAGAGTAAGTGAGCTTGGGAAGGAGACTTGTGTGAGGAAGTACCAGGAGAGACTGAGTGCAGAATGGAAAAAGGTGAGAACAATGGAAGTAAGGGGAGTGGGGGAGGAATGGGATGCATTTAGGGAATCAGTGATGGATTGCGCAAAAGATGCTTGTGGCATGAGAAGAGTGGGAGGTGGGTTGATTAGAAAGGGTAGTGAGTGGTGGGATGAAGAAGTAAGATTATTAGTGAAAGAGAAGAGAGAGGCATTTGGACGATTTTTGCAGGGAAAAAATGCAATTGAGTGGGAGATGTATAAAAGAGAGAGACAGGAGGTCAAGAGAAAGGTGCAAGAGGTGAAAAAGAGGGCAAATGAGAGTTGGGGTGAGAGAGTATCATTAGATTTTAGGGAGAAAAAAAGATGTTCTGGAAGGAGGTAAATAAAGTGCGTAAGACAAGGGAGCAAATGGGAAATTCAGTGAAGGGCGCAAATGGGGAGGTGATAACAAGTAGTGGTGATGTGAGAAGGAGATGGAGAGAGTATTTTGAAGGTTTGTTGAATGTGTTTGATGATAGAGTGGCAGATATAGGGCGTTTTGGTCGAGGTAGTGTGCAAAGTGAGAGGGTTAGGGAAAATGATTTGGTAAACAGAGAAGAGGTAGCAAAAGCTTTGCGGAAGATGAAAGCCGGGAAGGCAGCAGGTTTGGATGGTATTGCAGTGGAATTTATTAAAAAAGGGGGTGACTGTATTATTGACTGGTTGGTAAGGTTATTTAATGTATGTATGACTTATGGTGAGGTGCCTGAGGATTGGCGGAATGCGTGCATAGTGATATTGTACAAAGGCAAAGGGGATAAGAGTGAGTGCTCAAATTACAGAGGCATAAGTTTGTTGAGTATTCCTGGTAAATTATATGGGAGGGTATTGATTGAGAGGGTGAAGGCATGTACAGAGCATCAAATTGGGGAAGAGCAGTGTGGTTTCAGAAGTGGTAGAGGATGTGTGGATCAGGTGTTTGCTTTGAAGAATGTATGTGAGAAATACTTAGAAAAGCAGATGGATTTGTATGTAACATTTATGGATCTGGAGAAGGCATATGATAGAGTTGATAGAGATGCTCTGTGGAAGGTATTAAGAATATATGGTGTGGGAGGCAAGTTGTTAGAAGCAGTGAAAAGTTTTATCGAGGATGTAAGTCATGTGTACGATATATATATATATATATATATATATATATATATATATATATATATATATATATATATATATATATATATATATATATATATATATATATATATATATATATATATATATATATATATATATATATATATATATATATATATATATATATATATATATTTATATATACACACACACACGCACGCACAAAGCACTTAAGAAAATTAATCGTGTATTGAAAAATCACTATCATTTTATATACCTGTTGTAGAACAGAAATGAACAATTTAACTTTTTTAAACTCTGCCTTAAGGAGAATAATTTACGAGTGGTTAAGTCCGTCGTAAAGCAGGCGAAATATTCGGTATGAAAGGGTAAGAGTGTTTAGTCTGAGGTCGTGAAAGATAGACGATCTTGGTTGTAAATTCGTTTGATCTTAATGACCCCGATGGTACGACCCTTGAGCACGAAGGTATAACCCTTGAGCACGATGGTACGACCCTTGAGCACGAAGATACGACACTTGAGCACGATGGTACGACCCCTGAGCACGAAGGTATAACCCTTGAGCACGATGGTACGACCCTTGAGCACGAAGATACAACACTTGAGCACGATGGTACGATCCTTGAGCACGAAGGTATAACCCTTGAGCACGATGGTACGACCCTTGAGCACGAAGATACGACACTTGAGCACGATGGTACGACCCTTGAGCACGAAGATATAACCCTTGAGCACGATGGTACGACCCTTGAGCACGAAGATACGACACTTGAGCACGATCGTACGACCCTTGAGCAGGAAGGCACAACCCATGAGTGCGACGGTAGTGAAACTGAAGTACTTAAAAGCCTCAGTTCATGAAACTTGCAGTATTCTGAAGTTGCAGATAATGAAACTTGTAGTGGTTAGAAGACTCGGTTCACTAGACGTGCAGTTTCTAGAGCTTCAGTTCATGAAACTCGGAGTCTTCTAAAGCAACGAACGTAAAGGAGCATCATTCGAGTACGACATAAACCATGTGTGACACGAAACGTGGATATAATAAATATTTATCTCTATGTGACTCTAGATTTCCTCTATGTCTCTCAAAGGATTTTAAGATCTCGTCAAAAACACATAAAAACTTCGGCCCGTAGGAGGAGCGGGGATTAAGCCCGCCATTCTTTATATATGTGTCTGTAACGGGATAAGTGTTCCTTTTTTTCCTTTTTCGGAAGAAATTATGTTTCTAGATGTGCCCTAGTGTGTGTGTGTGTGTGTGTGTGTGTGTGTGTGTGTGTGTGTGTGTGTGTGTGTAAATGGTGGAATAAAAAGGAACAGTCATACGGGGATATGAACCGTAAATGAAGTAGGTTAATTCGTTCTGTTGCCAGTCGTCGAGGCTGACAGAACACTCCTTACAACTTGTCATTCAGCTTCTCCCATTCCATTTGTCCTCTTCTTCTTCGGCTAACTCCTTTCTGAATCTGGCCAGCTGCTCTTTGAAGTGACAGATATATATATTTATAGACATAAGGTCCAGTTCACTAAGAGGGGAAGGTCGTATTAGGGAAACAAAAGCGGAAACAAAAGGAAATGTGTTGGAAAAGGTCAGTGAAGATGGGTGGCTTCGCTGCCACGAGAGACTGGTGCTGTCCTTGGAGCAATCGTCCCTTAGGATCGAACTCGCCTTTTACCTTACGAGCGTCATAAATCGTTTGGCAAGACGGCCTTTTCTACTTATGTGTTACTGAGGACCTTCTTCTAGGTACGAGAAGGTCTTCTTATCTTTTGTCATCTTTGCACCAAATACCTTCGCCTAGTGCCCGTGGTTTTGTAGGAATAACTATTGTTTTTGTGCAATTATGATTTGTAGACAGCATCTGCCCAAGGATGTGCTGCCTTCATGACTTAAGAGTCTTGAGGTGGTGCCAAGAGCATTGAAGTGGTGTCCAGGAACCATCTTACACCTCCGTGTCAGTAGGGTATAGACAGTAGCTGCCCAGCGAAGTACTACCCTCCTGACTTGAGAGTGTTGAGGTGATGGCCGGGAACCAAACGTGTCAGGGCATGACGGACTTGCTGTCATTCAAACTAAGCTACTGGTTTGGACTTCAGTATCCCTTTTCCTCACGGATATCATACATCTATCCTCCTGCATTATTACTTCCTTACCTCACACTCTGTCTCACTCCCTCTTTTAATTCAATTCGCTTTAGGGAACTCCTTTTTTAGACTAGTCTTCGTCATACACAGTACATATAATCGCTGCGTGTCACTAACACCTGCGTATATAACTTAGGTGGTGATGTTATCTGTGGTTGATAGATGCATATATGGTTGTCATTATTTATTTTTATAGTAGCCAACTACCAAGTCCAGGATTCGAACCTTGGTAGGGGCCACGCGTGATTCATGGTCAGCCACCCTAACCATTGCACCACGCAAGCTCATGAGATCAACATTGCCGGTTTGATTATTCATTGAGTTGCTGAAAGCTTTTTTCTATTCATACGATGAAGTTAATTTAGCAATGACCATTGTGTAATTTATAATTCATTGCCATGGGATGTTGTAATTAACGTTATCATCTTTCGTTCCCTCTCTTGCTGAAGTGGCACATAAAGTCATATGTGGTCAGATGTTCGTGTCATTATTATGATCTCGTTTGCCTTGGGTTGAAAAGGGAGGAAGGCCAGGTGTGGGAGAAGTTTGGGAAGAATGAAAGTTGTTCTTGGTTTCAGAAGAAGGGATGCCGAGTGTCGTGAGTCCACAGAGAATGTAGAGATGGTAGCTGGAGGACTTGAGGATGGCACTGACATATTCCTTCGAGCATTGCTTATTGTCCAGAGTGACACCGAGAAGATTTGTGGACTGTACAACCTGGAGGGGGACTGGGATCTGGTGAGACAGTACAAGAAGGTCGGACATTGTTTGCCAATGAGGCTGACGTGCATGACTACGGTCTTGGCCTTTAGAAGCCAGACTGATGTCATGACGGTGACGTAGTTGACTGTGGCGTGTGTGTGTCCAGCTCTGGAGGCTGTTGAAGAAGCTGTTCTAGTGGGTTTATGTAGTCGTGGAGAGCTGTTGCTAGTGCTGACGCCAGTAGTAGATTCGCTCGACGTAGCGGGCTTATGTAGTCTGGGACATCTGTTGTCAGCGCTGACTTCAGCGGTAGAATCTTTGGTGTCCTCTTCTTCCCATCGATAAGGTGCTTCCGTCAGGGTTATGATGGTAGGATGTAGATGTGCAAGGTGGAGATGGCCCCCTTGAAGGTACACAACCCGGCGAGACTCGCAGAGCAAAATTTGTTCGTCGTGCATTGAGAATGTCAGACACCAGACCAGCATATCAAAGGGTCGTATTGTCGTGCCCAGGGGTCGTATTGTCGTGCCCAAGGGTCGTCTTATTGTGCCCAAGGGTCATATTGTCGTGCTCAAAGGTCGTATTGTCGTGCCCAAGGGTCGTATTATTGTGCCCAAGGGTCATTTCGTCGTGCTCAAAGGTCGTATTGTCGTGTCCAAGGGTCGTATTGTCGTGCTCAAAGGTTGTATTGTAGTGCCCAAGGTCGTAATGTCGTGCTCAAGGTTCGTATTGTCGTGCTCAAGGGTCTTGCCATCCTGTTGAAGGTTCTGCTGGAGGTGCGATTAGAGGTGTGTGAAAAATCCAAATGAGAGACACGAGGGAGAAAATTGGGAGAGTGCGTGTGAGGAGTGAGTGTGTGAATTCTGTCTCTTATGCGAAAGAGACGTAACGCTCTCTTATCTCACATTCCTGACAGTAGATATTGACGTATATACAGCAAACTTCCTCGAAGAAATTTTAGCCTTTATTACAATTGAGCCGTGCTCGTAATTCTTAGCTCTATGTTGTTGCCTGTGATGGGTGGACAAGGAAGATCAGAAGGTGTCTGCAAATAACATGCCCTTTTGGACGACATACCACCGGTGTTATGGTAAAGTATAGCCTCAGATGAGTGCTTCGAGAAGTACCGTGCAGAAAATGAAACCGCGTGAGATTATACAGAAAGCGAGAAACATCACAAGATAAAACACAGGGCGACCGAAGGTCTTTATTCCCATGATTTAGTGTGGCACACGAACTATTTGTCGTTCGTGACTGTCGTCATCCGTGTGGCTGTGGGGATTATGGGTAATAAGAATTCACTGCTGGGAAGAGTCGCCTAGAATGGCTGCTAATAAGGATGGATGAGTTTGTGTTGCGAACAGGAGTTGGTGACATATGCTTCCCTTGCTTGATCTCGGGTGTCCCACACTTCGCTGTGATTTGTAACACTACATTTGTCATAATAAATTCAGAGTCTACAATAACGCGATACCTCGATGGTGTAGCGGTTGGCACTTCTAGCTTCAAGTATACTGGTCTAGGTTCGATCTCTGGCGCAGCTGGAAGGCTCGTAGTCGACCAAGGTGTTCATCTTTCCTCTAGTTGATAGATATATGGTTACCAACTTTGGATGGGTTGGGGGGAGCACCATAAATGTGATAGGCCTAAGCAGCCCAACAGCTTGTAACTCTGCTTGAGTTAACCCAGGGATGGCCATGTCTGGAGACATGATCCTCACTGACAGGTCTACTGAGCCTCACAGGGGTGTCCATATCTGGAGACATGGCCCACACTCACTGTTTCGCTTTGGATATTGATTTGTGTTCGTTTTCGTTCCTTTGGTTTCCTGCAACACACATGTTTGGGGTTGATATCCACAGAAACCGAACATGTATCGCACTTGGAGTTCCCTTGAGGACGACGGTGCGGCCCTTGAGCGCGACGGTGTGACCCTTGTATACGACAGTGCGACCCTTGCGCACGACTTTGTAACCCCTTGACCTGACGATTGATAGCGCTGCTGAACCCCATATGAAAATTCTCTCTCGAGTGTATAGAAAAAGTAACTACTATATATGAATATTTGTTCATAATGTGTAATAAAAGTGACCCATGTGGTAATTACATTAAATAAGATTGACCCTTGGGGGATTATATTAAAGTGAATTGGCCCATGGGAGTATTACAGTAAAAATTAATGGACCCATGAGAAAAAATGTTAACGAGATTGACCAATGTGGGATTATGTTATAAGATATTGATCCATATGGGAGATTATATTAGGATATCTTAAAAGTGTCTCTCAGTTCATCTCTGCCTAATGTAATCGTAAAGGTAAGGCCTCTACCCATAAGGGGAGATGACAACTCTATCAGGTTCCATTCACTTCCTCCACCGCGTCCTCCGTCTTCCATATGTGACACTACAGATGTAATATAGTTAGCCGGGTTCCCTAGAGTGTATCGTCAGGAGGGCCAGAGATGAGGGCCCTCTGCTTAGGGGGAAGGGAGGGGGCATGTTGAGATGGGTGTTTTGGGCTTAGCTGTGATACACGTGTGTGAGTGTGATGTAAGGAGGGGAGAAATGGGACCTGCTGGGATGAGTGATAGAGATGGGCTCAGCTGGGGTGAGTGATGGAGATGGGGTGATGGCGTATAAACAAGATAGAGATGAGGGAGAGAGAGAGAGGGAAGGAGATACGTCTATGATATAAACCGTTGGTTGGGAGGAAGAACAGAAGATGGTGTGTGGAGAGTGTCAAGAAGAGTGGATGGATAGGAGGGAAGTGACCAAAGGAGAGTCTAATAAAGTAGAAAGCGACCACATAATTGTCAAGGAGAGGTTGAAGTGACCACAGCCGTGGACAATGGGAGGTGACCAAAAGAGAGTATGATAGAGTTGGAGTGACTAAATCAGACTCGTGAAGAGTAGGTAAGTGACGAAGGGAGAGTCTATTAAAGTAGAAAGTGACCACATGAGTGTCATGGAGAGTTTCAAGTGACCAAAGGAGAGTTGGAGAGAGTAGGAAGTGACCAGATGAGAGGCTTGTTGAATAGGAAATGACCAAGTGAGAGCCGTGGAGAGTGTGTACAGCCAAGAAGAGGTACAGAGATAGAGTGTGAAGAAGAAACGAGAATATATAGCAACAAAACGTCAGTGAAAAGGGAGATTGTGTGAAATTGCCCTAGAATTAGCACTGACGATGAAAGAACAGGAGGAACATGAACAGCTATATATGAAAAGAATTATATGTACTGACAGAACGTCCTCGCCACGTACAGTGAGCCCGTCAACCACAACATCAAGATTGCTATCAGCTTGGACTTTCGTACTGAAAAAAATTGAAAGAAGGCTTCGTCAGCTTGGAATTTCGTATCATTTTCTGAAAGAGTATGATTAAAACTAGGTAGGCTGTGAATGAACAAGGTGAAAGAAGGCCACTTCAGCTTGGAATCTCGTACCATTTTTGAAAGAGTATGATTGATACAAGGTAGGCTGAGAATGAACGAGTAGAAAG
Source organism: Panulirus ornatus (assembly GCF_036320965.1). Taxonomy (NCBI): domain Eukaryota; kingdom Metazoa; phylum Arthropoda; class Malacostraca; order Decapoda; family Palinuridae; genus Panulirus; species Panulirus ornatus. The sequence continues at coordinate 9,793,312 of NC_092249.1, forward strand.
AAGGCTGTGTTAACAGTGATGGAGTGGACATTGCTAGTAATAAGGAACAATTGAAGGACAAAAGAGACAAGAAATGAAGGGGAACGTAAAGGGTGGAAAGGAGAAGGAGAGAGAGAGAACATGCTATCATGGAAGAACAGAGAACCACTTGGAAATCTTAGCAGTGAATTTTGGAGATTTGAAGAACTTGAAAAGAAGAGAGTCGCAGGGAAAATTTAGTAGACAGTAATGAAGACCCACCTTAGAACAGAGAGCCACTGGGGAAAGTTAGCAGTGAACTGTGGAGGAAAGACTATGGAATAAGAGGGCCTCTGGGAAAGTTAGTGGACAGATGTAAAGACCTACCCAAGAACAGAGAGCCACTGGAGAACGTTAGCAGTGGACGCTGTTGGAATGATTCACAGGATCAGTGAAAAGCCAGAACTCCTTGGAAAACTAAAGTGGACGATTTGATAAAGATCTAAAGAACCTCTAGGAAAGCTACAGTATATGGTAGAGAAAAGATGTAAAGGATCACTGGAGAACAGAACCACTGGGAAAGCTGCAGTATATGGTGGAGGAAAGATCTAAAGGACCACTGAAGAACAGAACCACTGGGAAAAATAGAGCATATAATGGAGAGAAGATCTAAAGGACCACTTTAGAACAGAGCCACTAGAAAAGCTACAGTGAACGATAGAAGAAAGATTCTCAAAGACCACTAAAGAAAACTACTAGTATGGCCAACATGAAACAGTTGAGGACAAAAAATATAAGGAACTATTGTAGAAAAGAACCACTAGAAAAAAACTTACCAGTGGCCGAGAGGGCAGAAAGATTTAAAGCACCAATAAGGAAGAGAACCACTGGAAAAAAAGGGGTGGTTACCAGTGGCGCGGGAGAGATTTAAAAGATCGTTGGAGGGCAAGGGAGAGTGGGAGAGGGACCAGTGCTGGAAGTGGTGAGAGGACAGAGGAAGGATCAAGAAGAATTGAGGCACATGAGTTTTATTTTTTTCTCTTGAGGATAGTGATGATGGGAAGTGGGGGGGGGGGGGGGGGGGGTTACGGTGAACCTGGGGGGAAAGCAAGCTCCCCTTTAAAGTGATGCGAGGGGGTGGAAGTGTGTGTGTGTGTGTGGAGGTGGGGGACACACGACAGGCTCCCATTGTTAGGGAGGGGAGGAGAGGGGAGCAGTGGTTTATAATGAAAAGCTGGTATATAAATAGAAAACTTTGAAATACAAGCACACACACACACACACACACACACACACACACACACACACACACACACACACACACACACACACACACACACACCAGAGTAACATCATCATCGTTCATAAGTGAGCCCCGAGGTCAAACTCTGAACCTAATTTCCTCTCGTCCTCACCTCTTGATAATCCATTAAGGATTATCCTTAAAGAATGTGTCATCAGATGGCGAAAATCGTTCTTTTACTTAAAAGAAGGAAAACTAATTCAATTCTCCCTTGTTTTAGTTCAGCTTATTCCTTCGTAAATGAGTTTTCAGAGTCTCTTTATATAGAAATATTACCGACAAAGGCGTCAGTGCTTGTAGAAATGGCCTGAGGACATAAATAGATCAATTAAATCCTAAAAATGCTTTTGTTTATTCCATTTTTTTTTTTCTTTCAATTTACTCACCCCAGAACACCTTGTTCAGGTGCTCCTTCGGCCCAAGGTTGCGCTGCACTCAGTAGAGACAGAATGGCCTCCTTTGAAGTGTAAAGTTCTCTAACGAAGCCGCACCATACTCTATTTCGGTCGCTGCAGCCTGAGGCTGCGCTACACTCTGTAGCAGGGACAGGATGAACTTTTCTGAGGTGATATGTTCTTTGACAAGGCTGTACTGTACCGTGTTTTGGGCCCATGCAGCCCAAGGCTGCGCTAAAAGTCAGTAGCAGAGACACTATGGACTCTTGTAAAGCAGAATGTTCTTTGGCCAGACTGTACTGTACTATATTTCGTCAAGCGACGATGATACAGCCTTGCTGAAGGTAAACTCCTCACTCGTAACGTAACTTTACGTCGGCGGAGTCAGGTAAGACCACTACCTCTCCCCAGATAATAAGGTGCTATAGGGAAAAGAGAAAATACGTCTTCTCAGTGTCTAAGTATCAGAACTTCCCCCACGACGGATCCTGTGGGTCTTTCAAGCGTTCCTCTGGTGACGTGTGGTTGTAATCGACTTCCCTACTTCCCCCATAGGGACTCTGGCTTCCCCTAACATCTAGACGGGAGGTTCAGCTGGTCTTGGACCAGGTTCTTTGAGCGCTTTGGAGCCGAGGTCAATATTCATGTGACTCCTACACGCATACAGGGTATAGCTATGTAGTGTTGATTGAGACGGCCATGTTGATGCACGACGTCCTGTGTGTGTGTGTGTGTGTGTGTGTGTGTGTGTGTGTGTGTGTGTGTGTGTGTGTGTGTGTGTGTGTGTGTGTGTGTGTGTGTGTGTGTGTGTGTGTGTGTGTGTGTGTGTGTGCAATTACCTGTATGTATAGCATTATAGCATAGAGAGGGAGTTCTACATTCATGGGGGCCCCATCTCTTAAACTCTGTACCATCAAGTAGATATTTAAATCTTTATAGAATGCCGGCAATCACAGATCCCTTGCCTGGAATATTCCTCCCATCTACCGTCCTCACACTCACCTGTACTTCTTCAAATCCTAACTAAACATTTTCTTTCCTGGCTACTTGTTATGGCATCTAGTTACTCTGGTGCTTCGTCACATAGAGTGTTGTTTACTGTCACCGTCGTTCAACTGCTTTAGAAACTTCAGGCTGTAATCGAGTCGACCCTCCCGTTCTCTCTAGCCTCCTAGGTGAGCAGCTTTGTAGCCCTCAGCCTCTCTTTGTAGCTCAGTCCTCTTCATTCAGGTACATTCTTAGTTCCTCTCCTCTGGACCCTTTTAATGAGGTCCTCTTTAGGTACGGTGATTCGACTTCAAAGGCATAGTCTAGTTTTGGTCTTCCCAAACATTTCCTTATCCGTATACTTCAATGGTGTTCCAGTACTTGCCAGAAGACATTTCCCCTGATGTAGAAGCTTGGGCGACAGGTCTACTCTCACGGTGTTGTCCTATCCTTATAACATCGCATTTATTCGCATTGAATTTCATTAAACATTTATCAGACCAACTGTGGAGTTTGTCTCGGTCCCTCTGAAAGCTGATGCAGTCGTCCTCATTCTTTATCTCTTGTAATCTTGACATCATCAGCAAATACATCAAGGTAAGAGTCTAGTCTATCAGGTAGGGCCGTTTGCATACATTAAGAATAGCAGTTGGCTCAAGGCCACTGGTGACTCCCAGCTCATTTCGAGAAAGCCGTTCTTAATCTGTGTCCCTTGCGCCTTTCCACCAAGATAGCCATTTAGCCAGTAAAGGAGGCTGTCCCTCATTCCTGTCTGTAGCACTGTCTTCTTACTTCTAAGGAGAAGATAGTCGAAGGCTTTGTGACAGTCATCTCTGAGTCGACGTTTCCTACATACATTTTCCTTTGCAAATGGTCCTTCAGTTGTTTCCTGATTATCTCTTCCAGTATTTCATGTATGTATGTGCATGCATTTATTGGTGTGAGTTTATATATATATACACACGATATGTTCCCAAGTGCGCTTTCGTGTAATAATCACATAATCAAGGAAGATAGAAGAAAGAAATATAACTGTCACGATATATACAACGAACAGAAGCTCTTCCCTTTAGTAGTATTATATAAAGCAAATGATAACGAAATTAGCCCATGAATGCACATTGAACTCTAACTTCTTGTTATTCCCATCAGGGTCGTCGGCTGTGGAGCAGGTGGAGGGTGTAGTCGGGGGGGACCTGATCCTGCCCTGTGACGTCATGCCCCCGATAGATGACCGTGTGGCCGTCATCCTGTGGTACCGAGACAACCATCCCGACGCTATGTACACGTTAGTAGTATCCTCGTCTTCTTCTTTGACAAGAGTCTCTCTCTCTCTCTCTCTCTCTCTCTCTCTCTCTCTCTCTCTCTCTCTCTCTCTCTCTCTCTCTCTCTCTCTCTCTCTCTCTCTCTCTCTCTCTCTCTCTCTCTCTCTCTCTCTCTCTCTCTCTCTAATGCTCAGGTTGAGAGTAATTCCACCTCGGTCCCCTACACCACATCCGCCATTATTATATCTCAATGACCCAGACAACGACTATTAAAAGCTGTCCCCCTAGCCTGAGACTTATGCGATTATGCTGGAGAGTGGCTACGCTCCACTGACGTCTATGGCTTTGAAATGTTTTCCCCTTGTTCTTCCCCTATAAGCCTTGAGGCATATGATTCTACGTCAGTACTCCTAATAAGTTTTATAAGCGACGAAAACGTAATTGAATTTTATGAGCCATATATCATAACTCATTCCCATAAGCCTAGTAACACTGACTTGAGTCACTAAATATGACGAAAGTATTGTCAAATGAAGAAGGGCCCAAAATCATGTCTTTAGGAAGGCCAGGTGACCACCTGTCACGTTTCATTCTTGTACCTTCCAGCGTGACTCTGATATTCTGTTATCTTCATGGGTGTGTTTTAGGACTAGTTATATTTTCCTAAGTCTGTAGATTACATTCTTCTCTGAATTACAGTATAGTCAATTGTTTTTATACTCTACATTATAAGGATCCATCGCCGGCATAATTAAGGCTCCTTTAATGAGTCTAATAATTCATGCAATTTCTAAGTGATACTGACTTTCTATTTAGGAATCTAAAATCATTCAGTATGTCACTCATTCCTTTTTATTAAGATTTCCTCGAGTAAATAAGAAATATGCAGTTTTTAACGACTCTGTATAATCTTTTGCCTTATAAAAGGTTAGGATATGCAGCGGGAATGAATAAGGAAAGGTTGACAAAGAGGAATTATGTGTCAGAAGTAGAGGAAACAAGAAAAGGGAAACCAAACTGGAGATGGAGTCAAAACGATTCCAAGCGATCGGGGCCTGAACATGCACCAGGGTGAAAGGTGTACAAGGGATAAAGCGAATTGAAACTACATATAGTATACTGGTATCGACGTTCTGTCGGTGGACTAAACCAGGGTGTAAGAAGGGTGCAGCGTAAACCATTGAAAGGTCTGTGGGGCCTGTGTGTGGATAGGCAGCTATGGTTTCGGTGCATTGCACATAACAGCTAGAGACTGATTGTGAACGTATGTGGCCTTTATTACTAGCTTTGCCTCGTTATTGCGGGAAACTGTGATTGAGTATGAAAAGAAATGAATGATTTCTGAAACATTTTGATTATATTTTGGAATTACAGACATCATAAATCCTCAGTATTATTAATCCATCATGGCTTAAATACTGACCCATAGTGTATATACATCAGTTGAAAGCTCTACACGATAGTTAGATTAAAAGGAATACTGAAGTTCTACAAAAGATACTTCAAGATAAACAAACGTGTATTTCGTTTAACTCTTGAGATCAAATAGTTTAGATTCTAGTCGTTTACCTCGTCCACTGGAATCCTTGCGTTAATGTACACCGTAAACGTTCTTATGATATTTGTCTTTGATTTCTTTTATAACATTATTTATAAAGTACGCTATGATAATAGTGATATATTGTAAAGGTTTCCTCGTGAAGAAAGTCTGACAACGCTTTGTGATAGTGTCACTGGGATTCATATCCATACTTACCCTAATACATCTCTTAAAAAAAACATCGTATATCTTTGTGTCATCAGAAAGGCCTGTGTACGTTAATTAACTTATCTTGAAGTTTTAAGTTTAAGAAATATATTCAAGGAACCAATGGACATATGTGCTTGTATTATTTCATTCAGAAGGTTTTATAGAAATAATGTTTCGAGGGCGTGGGCGTTATGACTCTTATATAAGATTTCTACTTTGCTTCTTGTTATTTGTAATTTACTGCACAGGTTAACTGCAAAGACACAAACATTATCGTCTGATTGTGAGATATATTGAGAATGAAGGGATCTCAAGGCTATCAGTTTGGTAAGTAATTTACTGCATCCTAAGGTTGTAACACACACATACATACACACACACACACACACACACACACACACACACACACACACACACACACACACACACACACACACACACACACACATAACAACAACAACTAATGTTCATACGACAAACGACACAAGCAACACACTCTTACAGCCATGAGCCTCGGGGTAGCCAGTACGACCCATCTTAAGAGCTATTACGACCTTTGCTGTACGCTTTAGCTGTGGCACACGACCCCCTGTGGCACTGATCTTGGCACTAGTCCGTTGAGTAGGTCATCTGGGGACTAAGGAATGATGGGAGTGGCACTTTGGTGCCTTGCAACATGAGCTCATTCCGAGGTTATGAAGATGTAAAGGAGAACGAAGAATGGATCCTCCTTGAGGTGTTGAGAAAGACTTTAAACCTCTGGGTCCATTGTTGATAGATATCCCTTATTGCGTTATAGTTTTAAGTCGATAACTATCTTGACAATAGGGCTGTAGCTTGCAACCTCATGGGAGAGATAGCTGTCATGTAGAACTCGTCTTTATATCTATGGCTTGATATTCTTGTATGCTGCTATACCTCAGGTGAGAGACTAAATGGTCTGTATATTTCAGCTTCTCGTTAACCAAAGAATGTCGGAAGGGAGAGAGGTGATAATGGCAACCCTTGACCTGTTGTGACTGCCAGCTGATAACACTCTTAATGGTATTGCACTGAGATGGTTGTTATCTTTCCAAAGATGGCTGTTATCACAGAAGGGGGAATGAATGACCTTTGACTTACTCTTGTGCATTTTTGCTCATCATATTCTCCCACGTTCGTCTTTATTCCTCCTGTCCACTCATGTTTATTTATGTTCATTTCTCCCTCTCCATGCTAACTCCTCTCCTCATGTCCACTCCTACATATCATATTCACCTCTCAAATTCATTCTTCGTGTTATATTGTATGCCTCATGGTGTTCATTTTCACATTTCTGTTCCTCATATCTACAACTTATCGTCTGCTCTTCATGCATACGCTCCTCTTGATTATTTTTTGGATTTCTTTCTCCCTCATGTTCACTTCTTCATAGTCCTTATCTTTATATTCATCCAATTATTTTTTGTGTTCAGTCTTTATCATATTCATTCACCCTAGTAATTACATTTGATCTTCTCCCTATTACTATTTTCCTCATGTTTATTTCACATTCCCTCAGTTTCGTCTATCATTTTGTTCACCATTAGTCTTCCAAACCCAGATTTAAACCACTCATTACAGCGTAGGAAATGACTCCACGACTGACAATCACTCAGTCATTGTAGGAAATGACTCGATGATTTATAATCATTCAGTCATCGTAATCAACACAGGAAGTAGTGTAACAAAGTAAGTGCAAGCAGGAGAGCTTGTGTCTTGACCTGACGTTTTTTTTCTTTACTGCCGCACTCCCATCTGTCCAGCGAATCGTACTGACAGTCATCATTCCTGTACATTTTGCATTATATCTGAAATATGATTATGACTGAAAAAAGAAAAAGAAATGTTATTCAATATTCATGTATTCTTTCTCATAAGTAAACGTGACTGAAGGTCCAAGAAGAGAATAATCCTTAAGGAAATTGATCGTAGAGAATGGCGTAATCAACTCGTGGTGTGCAGGTAATCTACCAGTCTGTCAATCGTACTGTAATCTCCCGGTGGCCTACCGGTAATTTGCCAGTAATCCGGCCTTAATATATGAGAAATCAGCCAATAGATCCACCGGGAATTATCAGAGTATTACGTTATATCTCTTGGGTAATCGCCTGGTAATCATCTCTAGTCTGGATAGATTGTGATTAGATGGAAGCAATTATAAGGACTGATGGTATATCTCGGAGGGCACCTTGGGCCTGCAAACATAACACAGGGGCGCCTCCTGATTACCCTTACGCACCCTTCACAAACCTTAGAATCCTGCTGTGGTTACCCAATCACATTCTTATCTTTCCCTCTCTATGCTTATCGTCGTTATATATACACATATATATATATATATATATATATATATATATATATATATATATATATATATATATATATATATATATATATATATATATATATATATATATATATATATATATATATATATATATATATATATATATATATATGTATATATATATATATATATATATATATATATATATATATATATATATATATATATATATATATATATATATATATATATATATATATATATATGTGTATATATATGTGTATATATATATGTATATATATATATATATATATATATATATATATATATATATATATATATATATATATATATATATATATATATATATATATATATATATATATATATATATATATATATATATATATATATATATATTATGGTCACACAACCTCCCTCGAACCGCACTCCTCTTTCCTATCCCTTCCTAAAATCCCACCTTCCCACACTCCACCCTTCCCTCTCTCTCTCTCTCTCTCTCTCTCTCTCTCTCTCTCTCTCTCTCTCTCTCTCTCTCTCTCTCTCTCTCCCCAAGCTTCCAGCACACTTTGCGTAAAGGCTTAGGGATCTTTCTCTGCACGCACCCTGCCTTACAACCAAAAAATGAAACGTTCTTTTGACCTCTCTCTCTCTCTCTCTCTCTCTCTCTCTCTCTCTCTCTCTCTCTCTCTCTCTCTCTCTCTCTCTCTCTCTCGTACCATACCAAGCAGTGCACCGTTTAGCCTCGGGGGTCCACCCACGAACCACTCTCCTTCTCCACCTCCTCCCACCCACTGGGATTCGTAACCTCGCATCCTTTCCTGTGTCCCTCTCTTCGTGGCACACACACACACACACACACACACACACACACACACACACACACACACACACACACACACACACCCAATCCCTTAGGGCCCTAACTACATCTCTTCCTTCGTCCCCCATCCTATAAACTAGGCCCTAATGGCCCTGTTCCCTAATCTCTTTCCCCACGTTCCCTACTCATGGTGGTGGCAGACGGCGGCGCAGTGAGCCAGCGCTGCAGTGGCTGTCAAGCTCCCCTGCCTGGAGCCCAGGTTGCTGTCTTTTGCACACACACACACACACACACACACACACACACACACACACACACACACACACACACACACTCACACACACACACATACATCCGTTGCTGGTATACAGTCCACGAACACTCTCTCTCTCTCTCTCTCTCTCTCTCTCTCTCTCTCTCTCTCTCTCTCTCTCTCTCTCTCTCTCTCTCTCTCTACTAATCATGGTCCAAATCTGATATGCTAATGTGTTGGCCTTCATTGTCGAAAGGCGATTTGGCATTGGTTTGTGATGAGCATATTGTAGCGAGGGATTGGGTTCGTATATTGTAGCGCGAGATTGTATTGTTGTGTTTCTTTACGAGGTATTGTATATCTTGTGAACACTTTTCGGGGGCAAGGAAATATAATGCAAGGCCATGTGGGAAGTTATTCTGATAAGAATGGAGGAAAGAATTGTATCAGGGTATTGAAGTATTGTAACGAGGTATTGCAGTTGAGGGGTTATGGTAGTATACTGTAGCGTTTGTGCACGGAGAGGGATTGTAGTGAACTATTGATTTACTGTGTAACGAAGTGTTATAAGTAGGGATTGTGGTGAAGTATTATAGCTAGGGATTGTGGTGTAATGTTTTAGTTAGGGATTGTGGTGGTATTAGAGCTAGGGATTGTGATGAAGTATTATAGCTAGGATTGTGACGGTATTAGAGCTAGGGATTGGGTGTAGTGTCGTCACTGGCCGCGTGAAGTAACATCAATGGCCAGATGTGACGTGACATCAGTGAGCTGGGTGCAGTGACATCACTACCCTGGTGCAGTGAAAGTAGCTGCCGGATTTAGTGATATTATTGACATGGTGTAGCGACGTCACTGGGAAGGTGTAGTGATATCATTAGCTGGGTGTAGTGATATCACTAACGGGGTGTAGTGACATCAGTGGCTGGGTGTAGTGATATCACTGGCGATGTAATGACATCAACGTCTGGGTGTGGTGACATACCTAGACGGGTGTAAGGTCTGGGTATGGTGACATCCCCAGCCGTGTGTAAGTGCTGGGTATAGTGACATCCCCAGCCGTGTGTAAGTGCTGGGTATAGTGACATCCCCAGCCGTGTGTAAGGGCTGGGTATAGTGACATCCCTAGCCGGGTGTAAGTGCTAGGTGTAGTGGCATCCCTAGCCGGGTGTAAGTGCTAGGTGTAGTGACATCCCTAGCTGGGTGTAAGGGCTGGGTATAGTGACATCCCTAGCTGGGTGCTAGGGCTGGGTGTAGGTAAACTGTTCATTACCACGACATGGGGTGTTTATTTAGTGGGGAGCAAAATACCACATGGAGCTTAATCTTCCTCCCCACTACCCATCACCTCCCCAGAGCACCACTCCCCTTCTTCCACTCTCCCCTACACACTCCCCAGGCCTCTTGACCATGTTTATTGCTCACCTCTAATGAATTTACAGAGGGGCATTTACTGTGTTTTCACTGATACCTGTAAATGATCCACGATGTTCATTGAATGATATCTGTAAAAGATTTGAGATATTTAATGACTAATTCCTGTAAATGATTTAAGATAGTCAGTCAGTAATACTTGTCAATTACGTAAAATTTCCGGAAGGGCATTTACTGTGTTTTCACTAATACCTGTAAATGATCCACGATGTTCTGTGAATGATATCTGTAAATGATTTAAGATGTTTGATATATTCAATTAATAATGAATGCTTATGTGATTCATTAAAAGTGTCTTTGTTATTGATGAGTGTATGAGATTTTTTTGTACGTTATAGAGACTAAAATCTCTTTTTTTTCGCTGATAGAATATACATTTTTCACTGCCTTTCCTGTTTCTGGTTAGTATCATGGGATTTTCCGTCTGTTTTATCATATGTTTGATTTTCATAGCTTTTCATCAACATTTCATCATTTCTTTTTTTTTCACTGTCTCTCTTACACAGTTTAGCTTCGTGTCTGTTTCTCACTGCTGTTTTCTGTGCACACCATATCGTGATATCTACTTCTTTCACTAACTCTTCTTTGAAAGCTTACCTTCATATCTATTTCTGTCACTTCATCTCTTACAAAGCCTGCCTTCATAACTGTCTCTTTCAGTGCCTTTCTTTCACACCCCTACCATGAAATATACTTCTTTCACTGTCTCTCATACAGGACTTGCCTTCGTATTTCTTTCAGTGCCTCCCTTGTCCAACCTACCTTCACACTTGGATATCCGCCCTGGTCTAAAACCCAAAAATTTCCATGTGTCATTTCTTTCTAGAACAAATTAACCTCATAACATATAACAGCTTCATCGATGTTCTTACTAATTCACCTTACAAGGGACAACCTTGGCAGTCGAGAATAGTTCGACCTGGCTTATCTTGGTCAAAGGTCACCCTCCTGCATGTTCAGGTCCCGATCACACAAAATCTTTTTCACTCCATTTTTCCACCTCCAATTTGGTCTCCCTCTTCTCCTTGTTCCCTCCACCTCCGACACATATATCCTCTTGGTCAATCTTTCCTCACTCATCCTCTCCATATGCCCAAACCACTTCAAAACACCCTCTTCTGCTCTCTCAACCACGCTCTTTTTATTTCCACACATCTCTCTTACCCTTACGTTGCTCACTCGATCAAACCTCCTCACACCACACATTGTCCTCAAACATCTCATTTCCAGCACATCCATCCTCCTGCGCACAACTCTATCCATAGCCCACGCCTCGCAACCATACAACATTGTTGGAACCACTATTCCCTCAAACATACCCATTTTTGCTTTCCGAGATAATGTTCTCGACTTCCACACATTCTTCAAGGCCCCCAGGATTTTCGCCCCCTCCCCCACCCTATGATACACCTCCGCTTCCATGGTTCCATCCGCTGCCAGATCCACTCCCAGATATCTAAAACACTTCACTTCCTCCAGTTTTTCTCCATTCAAACTCATCTCCCAATTGACTTGACCCTCAACCCCACTGTACCTAATAACCTTGCTCTTACTCACATTTACTCTTAACTTTCTTCTTCCACACACTTTTCCAAACTCAGTCACCAGCTTCTGCAGTTTCTCACATGAATCAGCCACCAGCGCTGTATCATCAGCGAACAACAACTGACTCACTTCCCAAGCTCTCTCATCCCCAACAGACTTCATACTTGCCCCTCTTTCCAAAACTCTTGCATTTACCTCCCTAACAACCCCATCCATAAACAAATTAAACAACCATGGAGACATCACACACTCCTGCCGCAAACCTACATTCACTGAGAACCAATCACTTTCCTCTCTTCCTACACGTACACATGCCTTACATCCTCGATAAAAACTTTTCACTGCTTCTAACAACTTTCCTCCCACACCATATATTCTTAATACCTTCCACAGAGCATCTCTATCAACTCTATCATATGCCTTCTCCAGATCCATAAATGCTACATACAAATCCATTTGCTTTTCTAAGTATTTCTCACATACATTCTTCAAAGCAAACACCTGATCCACACATCCTCTACCACTTCTGAAACCACACTGCTCTTCCCTAATCTGATGCTCTGTACATGCCTTCACCCTCTCAATCAATACCCTCCCATATAATTTACCAGGAATGCTCAACAAACTTATACCTCTGTAATTTGAGCACTCACTCTTATCCCCTTTGCCTTTATATATATATATATATATATATATATATATATATATATATATATATATATATATATATATATATATATATATATATATATATATATATATATATATATATATATAAATATATATATATATATATATATATATATATATATATATATATATATATATATATATATATATATATATATATATATATATATATATATATATATATATATATATATATATATATATATATATATATATATATATATATATATATACTTAGTGAAAGAGAAGAGAGAGGCATTTGGACGATTTTTGCAGGGAAAAAATGCAATCGAGTGGGAGATGTATAAAAGAAAGAGACAGGAGGTCAAGAGAAAGGTGCAAGAGGTGAAAAAGAGGGCAAATGAGAATTGGTGTGAGAGAGTATCATTAAATTTTAGGGAGAATAAAAAGATGTTCTGGAAGGAGGTAAATAAAGTGCGTAAGACAAGGGAGCAAATGGGAACTTCAGTGAAGGGCGCAAATGGGGAGGTGATAACAAGTAGTGGTGATGTGAGAAGGACATGGAGTGAGTGTTTTGAAGGTTTGTTGAATGTGTTTGATGATAGAGTGGCAGATATAGGGTGTTTTGGTATAGGTGGTGTGCAAAGTGAGAGGGTTAGGGAAAATGATTTGGTAAACAGAGAAGAGGTAGTAAAAGCTTTGCGGAAGATGAAAGCCGGCAAGGCAGCAGGTTTGGATGGTATTGCAGTGGAATTTATTAAAAAAGGGGGTGACTGTATTATTGACTGGTTGGTAAGGTTATTTAATGTATGTATAATTCATGGTGAGGTGCCTGAGGATTGGCGGAATGCTTGCATAGTGCCATTCTACAAAGGGAAAGGGGATAAGAGTGAGTGCTCAAATTACAGAGGTATAAGTTTTTTGGGTATTCCTGGTAAATTATATGGGAGGGTATTGATTGAGAAGGTGAAGGCATGTACAGAGCATCAGAATGGGGAAGAGCAGTGTGGTTTCAGAAGTGGTAGATGATGTATGGATCAGGTGTTTGCTTTGAAGAATGTATGTGAGAAATACTTAGAAAAACAAATGGATTTGTATGTAGCATTTATGGATCTGGAGAAGGCATATGATAGAGTTGATAGAGATGCTCTGTGGAAGGTTTTAAGAATATATGGTGTGGGAGGCAAGTTGTTAGAAGCAGTGAAAAGTATTTATCGAGGATGTAAGGCATGTGTACGTGTAGGAAGAGAGGAAAGTGATTGGTTCTCAGTGAATGTAGGTTTGCGGCAGGGGTGTGTGATGTCTCCATGGTTGTTTAATTTGTTTATGGATGGGGTTTGTTAGGGAGGTGAATGCAAGAGTTTTGGAAAGAGGGGCAAGTATGCAGTCTGTTGTGGATGAGAGAGCTTTGGAAGTGAGTCAGTTGTTGTTCGCTGATGATACAGCGCTGGTGGCTGATTCATGTAAGAAACTGCAGAAGCTGGTGACTGAGTTTGGTAAAGTGTGTGAAAGAAGAAAGCTAAGAGTAAATGTGAATAAGAGCTAGGTTATTTGGTACAGTAGGGTTGAGGGTCAAATCAATTGGGAGGTAAGTTTGAATAGAGAAAAACTGGAGGAAGTAAAGTGTTTTAGATATCTGGGAGTGGATCTGGCAGCGGATGGAACCATGGAAGCAGAGGTGAATCATATGGTGGGGGAGGGGGCGAAAATTCTGGGAGCCTTGAAGAATGTCTGGAAGTCGAGAACTTTATCTCGGAAAGCAAAAATGGGTATGTTTGAAGGAATAGTGGTTCCAACAATGTTGAATGGTTGCGAGTTGTTGGCTATGGATAAAGTTGTTCGGAGGATGGTGGATGTGCTGGAAATGAGATGTTTGAGGACAATATGTGGTGTGAGGTGGTTTGATCGAGTAAGTAATGTAAGGGTAAGAGAGATGTGTGGAAATAAAAAGAGTGTGGTTGAGAGAGCAGAAGAGCGTGTTTTGAAATGGTTTGGTCACATGGAGAGAATGAGTGAGGAAAGATTGACGAAGAGGATATATGTGTCAGAGGTGGGGGAACGAGGAGAAGTGGGAGACCAAATTGGAGGTGGAAAGATCGAGTGAAGAAGATTTTGAGTGATGGGGGCCTGAACATGCAGTAGGGTGAAAGGCGTGCAAGGAATAGAGTGAATTGGAACGATGTGGTATACCGGGGTCGACGTGCTGTCAGTGGATTGAGCCAGGGCATATGAAGCGTTTGGGGTAAACCATGGAAAGTTCTGTGGGGCGTGGATGTGGAAAGAGAGCTGTGGTTTCGGTGCATTATTACATGACAGCTAGAGACTGAGTGTGAACGAATGGGGCCTTTGGTGTCTTTTCCTAGCGCTACCTCGCACACATGAGGGGGGAGGGGGTTGTTATTCCATGTGTTGCGAGGTGGCGATGGGAACGAATAAAGGCAGACAGTATGAATTATATACATGTGTATATATGTATATGTCTGTGTGTGTATATATATGTGTACATTGAGATGTATAGGTATGTATATTTGCGTGTATGGACGTGTATGTATATACATGTGTATGTTGGCGGGTTGGGCCATTCTTTCGTCTGTTTCCTTGCGCTACCTCGCTAACGCGGGAGACAGCGACAAAGCAAAATGATAATAGATATATATATATATATATATATATATATATATATATATATATATATATATATATATATATATATATATATATATATATATATATATATATATATATATATACATATATATATATATATATATATC